>NC_060911.1:1345000-1532500 GCF_014805685.1 Silurus meridionalis | reverse complement strand
CCAGGTTAGCATTCATCTTGAGGTTTTAAGTTGGGGTTTGATGGTACAGTGTAGTATATTGATTTAATTCTCTAGTGGAAGAAAACATTTTTTACTCCTTACGGAAGATCGTTTTTCTCTCTGCTCACTGCTGTGCCATTGATTTTTTGACATGGAATTGTTCTACCCATTCAATCTCCTTGTGGTTGCTTCAGTGTTCATTCTTTATTCTGGTTGAAGTTGCTGGATCTAGAGCCGATGTTCTGGGTCTGAGGTGGGAGTACACCCTGGTTGGGGCTCGGGTCAGTTACAGGGCACCGCACGTTACCCTTTAGTGTTGCCAGTGCACCTACTAGAGGTGGTAACTCGGTAGATATGGCAATGGACCCTGGATCAGAAGGTCACAAGTTCAAATTGCAGCACCACCAAGCTGCCACTCATAAGGCCCTTGAGCAAACCATCTATTGCTTAGTCGCTCTGGATTCTACAATTGGTGGAAAGACACCAGAGAACCTAAGAGGTCCTTGACAGGACATAGAGGAAATGTGTCAAAGCCTAACACTAACAATATCCCAAACTTAAAACTGACCCTGGGACTCTGTAGCTATTAAGCAATACTGCCCACTTGTGGAACTTGTTCTTCTGTTCAATCTTTTGAGTGGGGTAAAAATGTACTTCCTGTTCCTGTACTTCCCGGTTGTTCTCTGTGCTATACCTCAGTCATTGCACTCCAGGAATAAGGAGGAATCACTGGTAGTTCATGCTGCTGTCTCCTGATGAGAAGTTCCACATCAATTATAGGGCCAGGCAACCTCTGAAACGTCTGTGTATCGCAAGAACATGACTGCCATCAAGAAAATTCTGATCTTTTTTAACAACTTACGTTACGTGGTGTAGCGTGTCACTACGGTGATGTCACGTCGTTGGCTAAAAGGTTGGTTAATAAAATCCCATGATACTCTGTCTGTGAGTGTGATGGAAACTATGTGTGTGTGTGTGTGTGTGTGTGTGTGTGTGTGTTTGAGGGATTTGGGATTTGTGCATCGTTCCCCGCTGAGCCCTACACTCCAAAATTAAACCCTTGTTTCATCGTCTCGCACTCTGAAAGGAAAATATGATGAATCACGCACATGGTCTCCGAGCCGAGCGTAACTCGTATGTCTTTCGTTCCATTAGCAAATTAGCAATAGCGCTAAAGGAATGAATGTGCTAACAATGCTGCTAGATCAAAAACTTTACCAGACAGGAAGAGAGAGAATTCGCTGCCTGTAGCCACGCTGCAAAATGGATGAAATTGCTAATTTTATTTTCACTTAAAAAAAAAACAACAAAAAAAACGAGAGAATGTAATGTAATATAATTGTGAGCATTCCAAGGTTTTCCAACTCAGGATGTTCTCAACAGTCCTTTTGTAGAGATCAGCTTTCCTCAGCCTTCAAGCACAGATGAAGCTGGGTTTTCTTGTTTATGGAGCTGGCGTTGAGGGACCAGGTGAAGTTCTCCTGGTAAACACCCAGAAATTCGGTGCTTTACGCCAGCTTGTGTACTTCCTCTGTGTATGCTGAGTCATTGTTTTTGCTGATGAGACCCACCAAGGTCATATCCTCTGCAATCTTGATGATGTGATTCTAGAATCAGCAGTGTGAACAGCAAGGTGCTGTAGACACAGCACTGAGGGACACCAGTGCTCAGTGTGGTGGTGCTGGAAGTCTTACAGTCAGAAAGTTCAGAATACAGTTGCAGATAGAGGTGTTGAGGCCCAACAGGCTCAACTTCTCAATCAGGTTCTAAGTAGGGATGGTGTTGAATGCTGAGCTGAAGTCATTCGATTGTCATGATAGCTTAAAGAATTGGACCCACGGTGGGTTTGATTTTAACTTCTGCCTTGTCGATGCACAGGTAGATGCCTGCTGCGCCCTCGGAAAATCCACGCAAAGAAAGAAATGGAGCAAATTAAGCAGCAGGTGACGGCAAACACGTCCCCCGGCGACATCGTTATCGGAAAATCGACACGAATCTGCTTCAGTAAACTCCAGCAGCTGAAACTAAACACGGCAAATGGACGAGAAAAAACCCCCAGAGAGCTCGTTATGGAATTTATAATTATTACTGTTACTGTCATCATTATCACTGCTGCTTCATTACTTTCATTACGTCTCTCTCTCTCTCTCTCTCTCTCTCTCTCTCTCTCTCTCTTTTACACACTCAATACTCATTTAAATTCATACACATCGATGTCTTCAGCACCACCCATATTATATTATAATTAAATTATAACTGTTTACATGCTGTTTTGCACACCTTTTGATTGCTGCTGTTGCTGTTTTTAACAACATTTTGTGTTTGTATTTCTAAGTACAGTCTTGTATACAGTTCTCTTTTTCCACACTGGACTGTAACACATTATACAGAAGGTTTACTGGCAGCACTACAATGTGTTTTGTAATGTAATGTGTCTTGTGTCTGCACTGTTTGCACTCGATGCACTTTATGTTGTGAAACAACTTTCTTGAGTCCTCTAGTTCTGTTATGTAGCTCTGTGTTCTGTAATGTAGCTCTAATGATGTGTGATGTAGCTCTGTGTTCTGTTATGTAGCTCTAATGTCGTGTGATGTAGCTCTATGTTGTTTGATGGAGCTCTATAATGTGTGATGTAGCTCTGTGTTCTGTTATGTAGCTCTAATGTCGTGTGATGGAGCTCTGTGTTGTGTGATGTAGCTCTGTGTTCTGTTATGTAGCTCTAATGTCGTGTGATGAAGCTCTGTGTTGTGTGATGGAGCTCTGTGTTCTGTTATGTAGCTCTAATGTCGTGTGATGGAGCTCTGTGTTGTGTGATGGAGCTCTGTGTTCTGTTATGTAGCTCTAATGTCGTGTGATGGAGCTCTGTGTTGTGTGATGGAGCTCTGTGTTCTGTTATGTAGCTCTAATGTCGTGTGATGTAGGTCTGTGTTGTTTGATGGTGCGCTATAAGGTGTGAAGTAGGTCAGGATCTCAGAATAACACTTCATGACTCTTCTCTCCCCTTCAGCCACTGCTCGCAATCTTGGGGTAACTATGGACAATGAACTGTCCTTCTCCTCACATGTTGCTAATGTGGCTCGTTCTTGTTCATTTCTTCTCTACAACATCCAAAGGATTTGACCAGTTCTCTCCACACAGGCTGCTCAGGTGCTTGTTCAGTCTCTTGTCATTTCGAGACTGGACTACTGCAGCTCTCTGCTGGCAGGTCTTACTCTATTTTCGTCCATTGCAGATGATCCAAAACACAGCTGCATGACTTGTGTTCAACCTGCCTTCTCTGTTTTGGCACCAATGTGGTAGAATGAACTTTCCCCTAGATGTCCCAGCGGAATCCCTGGCCGACTTCAAACGACGGGTCAAGACCTTGCTCTTCCTGAAACACTAACACTTTCCAGGTTTGCTTTGTTTAAAATAATCCTCCTAACAGAGTTGTAGGCTGATTTACCTTAATTTGTAATCTAGTGTACCAGTGTAGATTTATTCAATATTAGAGACTCAAAGGACCGTTCGCACATCGCTCTGGACACGGGAGTCTGCTGAATGTCACAAATGTAAATGTTGTGTGATGTAGGTCTATGTTGTGTTGAGTGATGTAGCTCTGTGGCGTGTGATGTAGCTCTATGTTGTGTGATGTAGCTTTACATTGTATGGTGTGATGTATGGACACACACACACACACACACACACACACACACACACACACACACACACACACCTCTTGTGAAGATATATACAGTTCTAATGATTCATAAAAAATAAATGAATAAATTAGAAATCGAGCTCCAGAAGAATCCTGCAGATTGATTTGTTAATTGATGTGAATGAGATCGTGTGAATGAGATCGTGTGAATGAGATCGTGTTCATAGTGAGGTTTCATGACTGTTTGCTTCGTACTGCCTTGTGTTGTGTTGTGCTCTGACTGGGAAATGATGTCAGATTCGAGTTTGATCCTGAGAAATAGAGCACACACACATCGTTCTACTGTTTATAAGAAGGTAATCGATATTATTTCTCCGGCTCGCTTAGTTAAAGTGATGAGCGGAAACATTGCGGACGTCTTCAGCTATTGGGCCACACTGAAAACAGCTACTTCAGCAACGCTTGATCGTCTTGCATTAACTTTGGCTTTGAGATTCTTGAACAACTCTTTGAAGTGGGGAAAAAAATTTCCTTCAAATGTACACTTATTGCTTCTTCTTGTTTGTCCAAACTCCCTTTGTCTCCTGAGTCCCAAAACCTGGGAACTCCTTAAATAGCCTCACAAGAAGCACAACACATGGAGGTAGAATTCAACCAATTATCCTCAAGCTTAAAACTCAAAAATAAGTGGCAGTTATTTAGCGCAGTCTGTTGTGCTTGGGCCCGTTCCTCGCTAAACGCTAACGGGCTTTGCTTTGGTAAATAATGGCCGTGCTTTGGAGTAGGTCCCCAGAGTGGGAGGAATATGTCAGGATAAACAGACGGAGAGGACCAACATTGGCAGACTCACAAGTATACTGGACTTTGCCTGCAGCACGATCTGCTTTCAAATGCGGTGATGCTTTTCACACAAATACAAAACACACACACATCTTTTTGCTACGTCGTATATCTTGTAATCCCGGTCCTCTGAAGGTTAGAGAGTTTACTGTTCCCTCCGGCCACTGACGCAAGAACATGCAACCATGTCGATGGTTACCAATTGGCTTGATAAAAGATGCTCCACTATGCTATTATTAGAGCATATGAGACAGAGGATGTCACTGAATCTGGTAGCATGAATTCTTTCCGTCAATTGTAACAAGGAGACCTAAAATATATTTCATGAAGCTTTATAAAGAGAGAGCTTTCTATGGGTGGATTTTTGTGGAAGGTCTCCTGTGATAGATCTGACACCCTTTTAAACACCTTTGGGATCAATTAACATCAGTACCTGACTTTACTAACACCCTTGTGGCTAAATAAATCTCCACAAATCTTTACAAAATCTGATGAAACATCTTCCCAGAAGAGTGGACCTTAGTATAACAGCAAATAGAGAATGCATGTGGACTAGGAAGTCCAAAAAGAACCACATACCAATTGTACAGTCAGGTGTCCCCAAATGTTTGTCCACAAATTTGATGTACGAGTGAAAGCTAGTTGTCCTTTTTTTTTTTAAACCTCCTCAGATTCACACACAAAGAAATGAATCAGACTGAAAAAACCCACAGTAACTCTGAAATTGGATTTTTATGGAGATGCACTAAAATTAATAGGATACATTAAAAGTAGAACATTTCACCCGGGGCGAAAACGTACCAGCTCGTTTTCCATACAATCATATTTTTGCACGTGGAGCTTGTGGAAATTGAGCATATCAAGCTTTTTTTTTTTTCTTCATGGCTGGAAGCTCTGTGGCAGGAAGGTCAGACTAGTGGATTAGCATGTGTAGGTGTGGTAGGGATCGTTTTGCTTAATTAAATATATATTATTTTTTTGAACTAATGCTCTGCTGTTGATCTCTTACTTGTATCCCAAATACTCTACAGTTAAATGTATAAGCATTTGGAACAGGGACACAATTTTGGTTCTTTTGCCTCTGTACACCACCACAAGGAACGTGACCTGAAGCAATCAAGATGTGATTGTAGTGTAGACTTTCAGATTTAAATCAAGAGATTTACCTTTTTGAAGGTTCCCCACATTTTCAGAGGCTTCACTATTATTTATCAAACTGACATCATTAACAACTTGCTGGAACCCACAGACATGACCCAATTCTGTCATGAGTTTGGTTCCTTTGTGATGTTTTGCCAGACTTTTACCTCAGTTTTACTGAGTTGCTGCTTGTTTACAGGTCTTACTTCAGCTAGTAAACAGCATCTCAACAGGCCTGCGGTGAGGAGACTTAAACATTTAACATCATTTCTTCTTCCTTCAGTCTTCCAACATATCTCGATTGGATCACAAATCCATTTGAGAGGTATACATATGCCTGTGTGGATGGCAAAATACTTCCTGACACTAGATAAACAAGTTTACAGACACAGCAGGAAGGTCCAATCCTGCTCCTGAGGATCTCATCACCATGAATGTTAAAATGAAGTCTGTATGATTTTCTGAATGTCAGGTTTATTATTCCAGGTTAAAGAACACAAATTCAGTGTATCTTACCTTCCGTGAGCGGAGCCTAACTGGAACCTCCTGTTCCTGTTTGGGGTTGCTGTGTACCTCATCCATATTTGGACTCATTTGAAGAATCGTCATGTGATTTGAGGCTTCCGTACCATGTTCAAATGAAGACTCATCGTCCGGTGAGACCTCTGTGGTAATGCTTTGGGAATTTCCAAGAAATCCAGCCTCGGGGGTATTCTTTTGGACCTCCATGTGTACTTTACTGGACCTCAAGGTTGCTGAAAATGCTAAAGTTGTGATCTCAGGCATGTCCCCTATCTCTGGACATAGTGCTTCATCAACTAACTCAGTAAATGACACCTCTGGAATGGTGTCCAGTTTGGAGTGGCAGTCTCTGCACTTGTCAGATAACTCACATGGGGGTAATTCTATGGATGGGGTGAGGTTGTGAACCGGCAGAACCTCTTCGCTTTTGACTACCTGGTCATTGTCAGGGGCTTGAATGTTGGATTTAAGGATAACATCAGGACTATCATTGGTAATTTGAGAAGCTTCAGACTGCTTGATCTCTGTGGTCATGACAGTACTACTTTTTGCACCACTATGCTTATCTGGTACAAGCAATGGCTTTGGATCAGAGTTATTAAAGTTATCCTCGACCATGTCTGATGTTTCTACACCTTGTTGGACCACAGGATCAGCAATGGTGTCTTCTCCCATTAGCTCACCATAGGTTTTAAGGTTTCCTGATAATTTTTTTGTCACCTTCTTATTTGGGATAATTTCAGAATAAATATCTTTGGAGGCAACAGTCATTGGAGATAAATCTTGTGTCTTGGCTTCTACAGTAGTTGCTGAAGAATGACCAAAGTTTGATATAGTTTTATTAGTGATCTTGCCACCTTTTATATGTATCTCATCAAGGATCCCATAAAGAGATTGATCTGAAATGGGTTCTGCATGGTCCTGATTTGATGGACTGTCTTTGGAATGGATGACGTCTTCATCCGCCATTGTGTTCCTGATCACCACAAAGGTGAGACCTTTGGTAAATGTTTGACTGCTTGTTCCATCATAGCTAGTCTTCCTCTTTCTGCCCCCTGGACAGCTTTCAACTCTGGGAAGATGACGGTGACATTCTGGCATTGAAGCGCATCTTTCTCGCTGTCTTTGACCTGCTGGGCTACCAACGCCAGCATGGCAGCAAACTAGGTCCAGGTCATCATAGCTGTACTGCTTCCTCGAGTGTGGGGTTACGTGATCCTCCCAGCTCCTTGTGCGCAAGGCTACAGGCATGGCCAATGATCCCTGCTATTCCATAGAGCCCTGCTCTGATGCCCACTCGAAGTAGAAGGAGTCCTGAGAAAAAATATTGAGCAAGAGAGGCAAAGAGAGAGAGAGACATTATTCTGAAATGCCTTCCAGTCCCTCGTCAATGAAAGCTGACAAATTTAACAGATGTCAGATGTGAGCATAGCACTTAGAGTCAAGTTTAATCATCCCCATCATCCCTAAGTGGTCATCAACAGCTATTCAGAAAAGAACCACAACAGCTTTCTGCCTTTCTGCTCTCTGTACACATATTCAAACTCTGACCCACTTATCCTCTGATATGGTCCTTAAAATACAAGGCAACACATGATAAAGAGTTCATTCATTATCCAGGGGATAAACAAGAGACACGGGACACACCAGACACGGTTTAGTCACAGCAGAGAGGCTTAAAGGAACCGGACGACCGCAAAAATGCTAATATGAAGCCTGGACACAAAACTGAATCAAACTGGATGCAGGGAATGTGTTTGTAAATCGTTTCTAAATATCATTTAGTTCACAAAAAATAAATATTATTCCAGTTTTTGCTGTAATTCATTTACATTATCAAATGACTACACTAGTCGTCAAAAATTAATGGCACCTTATAAAGATAGAAAGCACTATTCTGGAAGGTTTTACACATGCCTTGCCTTCTAAGATCTTTTACACAGTTTGGTTTCTTTCAGCTCACTGTAAACATTGCCATTTATAAAGTCAGATGGGCATGTCTACATGTTAAACAGTGGCAATTTTAAAGTATCTGGTTTAGGTTTATTATTAAATTTTTTATTTAGTAAAAAAAGTACATGCATATTTTCTTTAAAATAAATAAAGGTAGTTTCCTGATGATGGAAATGCGTAACAATGATACCATCATAACATGAAAAAAATTTAAGTCGAGACATGGACTAGCCTATCCAGGAGTCTTAAAGAATTTTAAACAGTATGGGGTAATATACTGTTAATAATTTAACAAATTACGGAACATGATGCAGCAAAACAGAAAAATGTCGGTTCTGTAATGTATGTACTATACAGCATGTATACAAGTTTAAAAAAATCATACGTCGAACCACTCGGGACGGCGTCTCAATTACATTTTGTGATAAAAGGCAATAGAAATTGTGATGTGAGGGACTGGCAACCCATCCAGGATTCTATTCTCAGGATTCTGGATCTATTGCAAATCCTGTCCAGGATAGAGTGATTATTGAAGATGAATGAAGGAATGAATGAAAGGAAAAAGGTTGTTCTCATGATTTCCACTCGGCCACCAAATGCTGGCTCACTCCCTATTAAAAGTTTCCAAAGTTCCAAAACGAACTTTTCAATAAAAGTGGGTTGACAAATGAGAAGGCAGCTCAGCTTCATGCTGCAACAGCAGGAGCTCGTGATGTTCTTGACATCTCTGTGGATATGGTGGTTAGTGGCCGAGGGAGTCGTTCCCTAATCAGAGCATTCCTCTCACATCTGGTGAGCGGAATCTCTCTGCAGGGAACATCTGGTTACTCGGTTGATCCCGCAAAGGGGCTGCTCTGTTTCTTCAGGCTATGTGCATATCTAGTCCTGACTGCTCGGTTTTTTATAGGGCTGTTAAGAAAATAAGTAGAATAAAGCAAAAGTACCTCAATTCATCAGCACTTGTCCCTTCTTCTCGATGTTCTCTCTCCGTCTTGTCGTGACTGTTGCCTAGTCTTGGCGATGTCGTGACCTGTTACTCAATGTCCACATTAAGGAAGTGAGATCACTATGGACTCAACAGTCCCTGTTCTGGGGTCATCTGGATCACTGGGAGCGCACCCATCCAGGCGTGAGTGTTCCACAGCCCAATCAAAGACCAGAAACAAATTTGAGAAGTCAGTCCAGAGCCTTTTTCACGAAGCTCTTCATGCACCAAGAAGCCACCAAGATCTTTCCATTCCCAAAGCTCCTCCTGATCATGTCTCCTCTACTCCTCAGAAGTGTTCCCAGAAAATCCCAGGTCAAGTCTGAGAGCTGTTTCTTGACTAGGCCACAGCCAGGCAGAGAATTGGAGAAAGAGTCTGGGTGAAGTGTTGTGAGGAGCAGCAGCAGGAGCAGCAGACGCTCATCTTGATCGCATTAGCGGGTTTTAGCTGACGCAGATATGACTGCTCTGTTTCTCCATGCGCTCCTGACAATGTCTAAGACTGAGTCATCTCTCTCTCTCTTTCTCTCTCTCTCTCTCTCTCTCTGTCTCTGTCTTTTTCTTATTTACTGTCATCTGCTTATTCTCTCTCCTTCCTACCCCTTCCTTCGTCCTCCCACAGTTTTCTCACAGGAGTTCACTACTTCCTCTCTCCCTCTCTCTTCCTCCCTCTCTCTCTCTTCCTCCCTCTCTCTCTCTTTCTCTCTCTCTCTCTTTCGCTCCAACTCTCTCCAAGTTTGACGTCTGCGAGTCGGTTTTGATTAAAAACAGGCGTGCCGTCGCGTACAGCTCTGCGACTCAGGGTTAGCTGGGTGCAGGATTGCTGCAATGTTTGGCTCTTGACTTTTTGTTTTCTTTCGTTTTTTTTTTTTTTTTCGTTCATGTCTCAAACCCTGTAACTGTATAAGCATCCTTGTGCAAAGGGTCAAAAATGAAGAAATCAGATGGATTAGAACAAACAAAAGAGAGGTCGAAACGGCGCGACGTGCTGTCGCAGACATTCCTGGACGTGATGCCAGCGCTGTGAAAACACAGGACTTGGCAGTGGTGTCTTGGAGTTTTGATTTTTTTTTTCCTACACATCTGGGTAAGGAGGCCCGCTGGAACGGCTGGAACACTGACTCAACTGTGTCTTCAGGCCTTGGCTAAGGAAAACAAGCTCTCCTGCTTTTCTCTTAGTGTGTAGCCCATTCATTCCCTAATATAGACACAGTGTTGGGCAGCTAAGCTCTCTCTCTCTCTTTCTCTCTCTCTCTCATTCTGTTTCTCTGCCATTTTAAAGGTACATGTCTTCTTCTTCTTCAACATCAATTAGCTTTACAGTAAAAGTGACATCACTGAGTACACACATACCAGTCCACATGTGGTCCCCATTTGCTTTTTGTCTCTCATGGGAAATTGATAAGATGTTGGATGAGAAGGCTGCGAGTTTAAATCCACCCCACCCCGAAATAGGCTGCCACTGTTGGGCCCTTCAGCAAGGCCCTTACACAAGTGCTTAGTTGTAGGAATGAGATAGTTGTAGGTCACTCTGGATAAGGGCATTGACCAAATGCCGTAAATGTAAAAGTGAAGATGTTCCACTAGATTTTGTGGAGATTTTTTTTGAGGCTATTAATTTAGTCATAAGGGTATTAAAGTAGATGAGGTGAGGATGCCTGAGGAATAATTAATCCCAAAGGTGTTGAATAGGGTTTAAGATCTATAACAGGAGATCTTCCACATCTGAAATGCAGATCTTCATGGAGCTGGTTTTGAGCACAGGAGCATTGTCATGCTGGAACAGGTTTGGGTGAAGGAAAAAGAATCTAATCAAAAAGAAAACACAAAATATGATACACTATAATACTATACAACAAAAATAAACACTATAACATGATAAAGTTTATCCCACCACCGTATTGTTGTGAAACAGCGTGAAATTTGTTTAAATGAAACACAAAATTGCCAAAAATTTACATAATGATATATTAGCACATATGTTAGCATGAAGCAGTGATTAGCGTGCATGCAAAATCCCGACACGCCTCAGCAAGTAACATCCGGGTGTACATCATATGAGATTCTGTATTGTTAGCGTTAACGTTAGCTTGCGAGTTATCGCGCGTAATCTCTTCCGCCTTTAGCCAATAATAAATGAGCATTACACTGAGCGTATGATTTATAATCCTGATTATCCCACACAAATTGGATTAAAACCTTTTTACAAATTGGCCTTTCAACGCTTAAATGCCAAGAGTCTGTGGGTGAATAACCTCATCTAAACACACACACACACACACACACACACACACACACACATACACACACAGTAATGAATATTGAACACGTCTTCTATAGTGTTGCGAGTTTATTAGTTAGCTGGTCCTGTGAAAAAAAAGTTTTTCAGTATAATGTAAAATATAATGTATAATGCACACACGCACACGCACACACACACACACACACACACACACACACACACACACACACACACACAAATATAGGCATCATTATATTTTGTAAATGTTAACTCAGACTCAGACTCGTCTCCTAATGCAAACATGATACTCTTCGCTAATCAGAACCCGAATCTCTGAACCCTTTGCTAGAACCCTGCACCTTTATCTAATTAGCCGAACCATCAGAAGATGAGCTCTGAGAGGAGGAGAAAAAGAATCGAGATAAAGAAGATAAAGATCAGCTCTGGAGTCTTCCTTTTCCTGTTCCTACACACTATTCAGCTTCACAACCATGCCCAGTTCACAGCTAACACACTGGAGGACCATTCATCATCTCTGTGTGTGTGTGTGTGTGTGTGTGTGTGTGTGTGTGTACAAGACTCTCTGGAACTCCATCTGTAATATGAAGCCTCACCTTTTATCCTGACCATCTGACCCCGTACAATCTCCTGCGACCTTCCAATAGCGCTGAACACCGTGTTCAATGCACCAATGCAAAGTGTTGTAGTTATAACAATTTTTCTTGAGTCATGCCTGTGTTTAGGAGCTCAGCCCATCCCCCAATCCACCCTCAATCCACCCCTCAATCCACCCTCAATCCACCCTCAATCCACCCCAATCCCCCTTAATCCACCCTCAATCCACCCTCAATCCACCCCAATCCCCCTTAATCCACCCTCAATCCACCCTCAATCCACCCCAATCCCCCTTAATCCACTCTCAATCTTTCCTCAATCCACCCTCAATCCACCCCAATCCACTCTCAATCCACCCCAATGCACCCTCAATCCATCCCCAATTCACCCTCAATTCATCCCCTAATCCACCCTCAATCAACTCCCCCATTCCTCCCTCGATCCCCCTCAATCTACCCCAATGTCCATTAGAAAGTAAAAGCTGATCCCAAATGGTCACTGGAGACATGATAGATATCATCACATTTGGACACCTGACTTTTCCAGGCAGATGTGGTTCCTCCTCAAACAAAGTTAGTGTCACACAATTGCATCAGACATCTTTGGAAATTTTGCCTTCGCTTGAACTAGGAGACCCAACCCTATTCCAACAGGGCAATGCTCCTGTGCACAAAGACCCCAAAGGCTCCATGAAAATCTGCTTGCCATGGGTTGGAAGATGTGGAAGATCTCCTGCTATAGAGCTCTAGCCCTATTGAACAGCTTTAGGATGAATGTAAATGCTGACTGCACCCCAGGCCTCCTCACCCTCTCTACATCAGTACCTGACTTTATTAATACCTTTGTGGTTGAACAAATCTCCATAAAATCTTCACAAAATCTAGTGGAAAATCTTCCCAGAAGAGTGGAGCTTATTATAGGAGTAAGTGGGGATTACATGTGGAATAAGTAACTCAGTTGTCGATATAGTTGACTTTTGTCCCTGTAGTCTATATTGTTTATCTTTACATGTGCAATGAAACGGGAATTCCCCCTCACACTAGCACGTGGCAAATAAAAAGCCAAATTAACAGGGCGATTTGTTCTCTTCGGCTCGCTCCTAAAAATGTCCGCAAAGAGTAAACATTTCCACATTCCAGTTACCCAGCCTGCTTCACACGCTTACCGAAACATTAGCAGTTAATCAGAACGGTTGTAAATTGCCTTTCTGATAAACGAGGACGTCGAGATCAAGGTCAGAGCCTATTAGAGTCGCGCCGATGAAATATTCAAGAGACGGAAAACGTCTAATCGAATATTCATGCGCTCTAATTTTGCCGGAATAGGCAGAGTGTCACGCGCAAACAAAATTGCAATTACACTGAATTAAGAACTGCGAAAAAAACACACCCACACACACACACACACACACACACACACACACTCAAAGACAATGTGTGATAAATTAAACGAGGTGTTCATTTTACTCCACTTCCACCAAATTACTCAAGGAGGACGATTTGTCTTTTTTTTTTTTACTTTTAAATTTAATGCACGTTTTCAATTAGACGCTTCCAAATGTTTCATCAAATCTAAACTATGGAGACAAACCAAGTGTCAATAAATAAAAGTCTGTGTCTAATTTCTTTTGAAGCAGAACGACCGAATGTAATTCCACTTTGCTCCTGACGGCCTTAAGACCCGTGAGGTCATTGTGATCCATGAGGGTTCAACTCAAGAACCACGAACCGTGAACAGTAAAGATGAGAAATCTGTTTACAGATTCAAATCTTTCTGAATAAGTTAGTGAACGGATCTGAGTCTCACGAGTCCATTGAGTCACTTGAGGCAGTAGCGATTCTGCCTGCTTTTACAATGGAATTCCACTAGGGGCACTCACCAAATCCTTAGAATTCACCAAATCTGTGGATTTCGCACATCTGATGGATTCGCTGAATCGCACGGTTCATGCCGATAAGCCAGGACATGTATAGGAGCCGCAACATTGAGTCTCTTGTGTTTCTGACCATTGCAGGAAGTTTCCTGAACAACTCAGCTACTTGTTGCTACAAGCACTTGCTAACAACAACTAAACAACTAAATGGAGTAAATGAACATTTTGTATTTATATAAGTTGTTATTGGCAAGAAAGCCAATGACTCAAGTGATCCGAATGAATGAATGAAGAGAAGGATTCTTGAGTCCCGAGTGATATAAAGCATCAGGTTATTAAACCCGGATGAATCCAGATTCCCTCATCTCTAGTCAACAGTTGACCCTCAACAATGCTGTAACTGTAATAAATGGACATTCGCTGGTGAAGATGAGGATGATTGTTTGGTTCCTTTTAAAGTTTCTTCCTCATGAAGTCTCAGGGAGTTTTTCCCTCACCACCCTCACCTCCGGCTCAGTCATCAGGGAAACATTTAGAGGAACTCAATTTAGCTTATATTTAGCACAGTTTTGAGACAGTGTCCATTTTTAAATGTGTTGTACACAAAAACAATTTGTATTGTTCTAATGGGCGATTTTTCACTTGTTTGCATAGGAAAGATTTAATAGACAAATAGACATTCTCTGTTTTCAAAACAGCAGAGAAGATTATGGACCTTTAAAGAAGTAGATGCCGAACTCACAAACATCCCGAACCATCTAGAGACGTACCAGTGCCAATTGGATCCCACTTCATGTGTGGAGTTCGGACACTTGACCTCCTGGAGTGTTTAAAGGCTCTGGCATGGAGAAGCTGGTGTTGGATCTGTGATATCTCAGATGTTGAGCTATTTTATGAGTTGCTCAGTAGCTCCTAGTTTTATAACCATAATGACTGTAAAAGACTGTAGAAAGATCATCAGTCAAAATCACACACTCCAGTGCTCATGTTAGTTCTCACTCTCCAGTGTTCTGTAGTGTTTAAAGACTATAATCACACTCTTGATGTCACTCAGATGAGGATGAGGTTCTGCTTTTGAGTCTGGTTCCTCTCAAGGTTTCTTCCTTATAACATCTAAGGGAGTTTTTCCTTCACCACAGTCTCCATGGTGCTCATCAGGGATAAACACACACCATTCACCTTCACTGTTACATTCTGTAAAGCTGCTTTGAGACGATGTGTGTTGTGAAAAGCGCAATAGAAATAAACTTGACTTGACTTGATACGTACAGTTGTGTTCAAAATTATTCAACCCCCACTGAAATTGATTGTTTTGGTCGGTTTGACATTGATTATGATCATTCAGTCATCCTGCTTACAATTAAATCAAAGAGGCACGTGTAGGTCAGACAAATATAACATAACATTTATAATGAAATAACCACAAATGTCTTTTCTGAGCTCACATCATTATCAGTTTTATTCAACCCCCAAGTGACATTCAATCTTAGTACTTAGTACAACATCCTTTTACAGTAATAACAGCTTTTAAACGTGAAGCATAGCTTGACACAAGTGTCTTGCAGCGATCTACGGGTATCTTCGCCCATTCATCATGGGCAAAAGCCTCCAGTTCAGTCACATTCTTAGGCTTGCGCACTGCAACTGCTTTCTTTAAGTCCCACCAGAGGTTCTCAATCGGATTTAAGTCTGGTGACTGCGATGGCCACTTCAAAATGTTCCAGCCTTTAATCTGCAACCATGCTCTAGTGGACTTGGAGGTATGCTTGGGATCATTGTCCTGTTGAAAGGTCCAACGTCTTCCAAGCCTCAGGTTTGTGACGGACTGCATCACATTGTCATCCAATATCTCCTGGTACTGAAGAGAATTCATGGTACCTTGCACACGCTGAAGCTTCCCAGTACCTGCAGAAGCAAAACAGCCCCAAAGCATGATTGACCCCCCGCCATGCTTCACAGTAGGCAAGGTGTTCTTTTCTTCATAGGCCTTGTTCTTCCTCCTCCAAACATAGCGTTGATCCATGGGCCCAAACAGTTCTAATTTTGTTTCATCAGTCCACAGAACACTATCCCAAAACTTCTGTGGTTTGTCCACATGACTTTTGGCATACTGCAGTCGACTCTTCTTATTCTTTGGGGACAGCAAGGGGGTGCGCCTGGGAGTTCTGGCATGGAGGCCTTCATTACACAGGGTGCGCCGTATTGTCTGAGCAGAAACTTCAGTACCCACATCTGACAAATCTTTTCTCAGTTCCTCAGCAGTCACACGGGGACTTTTCTCCACTCTACGCTTCAGGTAGCGCACAGCAGTCGAAGTCAGCATCTTCTTTCTGCCACGACCAGGTAGCGTTTCAACAGTGCCCTTTGCCTTGAATTTGCGAATGATGCTTCCTATGGTGTCTCTTGGTATGTTTAACATCTTTGCAATCTTCTTATAGCCATTGCCCTTCCTGTGAAGAGTAATCACCTGTTCTCTTGTCTTCCTGGACCATTCTCTTGACCTCACCATGTTTGTAACCACACCAGTAAATGTCTAGAAGGAGCTGAGTATCACAGTCATTTTAAAGCTGCCTAATTGGTGCTTATTAGACTTTATTGCTGCTCCCTGATATCCACAGGTGTTTTCAATACCTGATTGAAAACACTTCATTGAACCTCTGTTCTTCAAAGTGGTAGTCTTTAAGGGGTTGAATAATTATGTCAATGAAGAATTCACAAAAGAAACATTTACTACTGTATTACAAAACTAATTGATGTCATTTTAGTTGCATATGGTTCTTTAAGAAGTCCTTGTAGGATTTCATTCTGAATACAATTACAATTGTACACTAAATTCCCTAAAACCATTTACAGCATTGGGGGTTGAATAATTTTGAACACAACTGTATATCTGTATTTACACTCTGTATTACACTTGTAACATTGTCACTCAATATTTCTACACTATATCGCCAAAGGTTTACATACACTCTATTATCAAAAGTTTTACCATAAGTATGGTATGAGCTTTGTGACCATGTTTAGTCCCAAATCACTTTTATAATTCCCTCCACTCTTCTGGGAAGTTTAGAGAAGAACCACATTTGGCGAGAAAAGTCCCCTCGCTGTGACCCTGCACTCTGACTCCAGCTTCCTAACATCTCTGTTTCCTTTATTTCCCTTGTCATTTTAATGTTCACTTCAAACACTTTAATTCATCTCAAGTCTACACTGAAACCCAGCTGCACTCCTACATCACACCCTCACACTGGATTACATTCCCAGCCCCAGACACTTTAATCCACCTTCATCCAGAGCGATTTACCTCATATATACATCTGACCAGATGAGGGTTAAAAGCCTTGATCGAGGGCTTAAAATCCCAGCATCCCAGGGCCAGCAGGGGGAGCTTGAGGGTGCTGGGATTTGAATTCACAACCTTTCAATCAGAAGTCCAATGTTTTTACCTCTGAGCCGTGACTTCCCTGACTGTATCTGTACACACCGTTTCTTTCTCTGCTTTACATACTGTACATCCATTTAGATTCGTTATCAAATGTAGTTTACTTTTGACTTTCTGTGCTACAGGAGTATGTTATGTTTCCCTCTGGGATGAATAAAGGGATTGACCTACCTACCTACCTACCTACCTACCTATGATAGACAGATGGAAACACTAAACTTGGATTAAGTTCTTCAGGCTAAAGGTTCTAGCTTTCTTTTTAAGGGTTCCACTTTTCTACACAACTATTGGTAGAACAGGCTAGAAAAAAACTGTCATTTATTGTAATTCATTTAAAAGTAATACCGAGACTTTTCATTCTGATGGGAATGAGATGCTCAAATCACACACTATTGGCACAAAGGTGGAGCCACACAATTGTGTAGGACGTCTTTGGATGCTGTAACATGACATTGTGCCTTCACTTGAACTAGGAGACCCAAACCTTTTCCACCATGACGATGCTCCTGTGCACAAAACCAGCTTCATGAAGATCTGCTTTCCATGCGTTGGAAGATGTGGAAGATCTCCTCCTATAAATCCTATTGAACACCTTTGGGATGAATGTGAACGCTGACTGCACCCCAGGAATCTCCTCACCTTCTTACCTACATCACCTACCGGACTTTACTAACACACTTGTAGCTGAATGAATCTTCACAAAATCTAGTGAAACATCTGCCCAGAAGAGTGAAGGTCATGATAACACACTTGAGTTTAGTCAGAATGAGCAGCAGAAGAAAAAGCTAGCGAGCTAAATGAGGGGAATGTGAAGAGAATGACGAGATTCCCAAGCAGACAGAAAGGAATGCAGATATACAGAAAAAGAAATGCGTTGGCTTCTTTTTGTCTCTGAAAAAGTATCTGAGTGAGAGAGAGAGAGAGAGAGAGAGAGAGAGAGAGAGAGAGAGAGGAGAGAGCGAGGGAGAGGGAGAGAGAGAGAGAGAGAGAGAGCTTAATTAAGACAGACTTGTTGGAAAAAAAACGAGCTTTCAGGGATGATGAAGTAGCTAATGAGCTAAAGGAAGTTGCCCAATGCCTAATGAGCAGCTACCCACCCACCCACCCACCCACACACACACACACACACACACACACACACGGTTGCCAGTATTCCAGATCCCTCACCTATCCACAGGTTCACTTCATCTCTTTGTAACGATGATAAATATTTATACACCTTTTCAATGACATAGGCAGATTCTCCAACCCAGTACAAGCATCAGCATTTGTGTGTGTGTGTGTGTGTGTGTGTGTGTGTGTGTGTGTGTGTGTGTGTATGTTTTTACAATTTAGTTTAACTCAGCACTGTTCCCAACACCCAATCACTGATCACCACTGTTCCCAACACCCAATCACTGATCCACACCGTTCCCAAAACCCAATCAATAATCCACACTGTTCCCAACACCCAATCACTGATCACCACTGTTCCCAACACCCAATCACTGATCACCACTGTTCCCAACACCCAATCACTGATCCACACCGTTCCCAAAACCCAATCAATAATCCACACTGTTCCCAACACCCAATCACTGATCACCACTGTTCCCAACACCCAATCACTGATCACCACTGTTCCCAACACCCAATCACTAATCACCACTGTTCCCAACACCCAATCACTGATCACCACTGTTCCAATCACTACAAATCCACCTTTCTCTCAATCATCCATCCATCAATTATCAGTTTTTATCCTTACAACAATCGAGTCCTGAATCTTGGCAGTATTCTATCCACCTATTCTCTATAATCCCTCCATCTTCCCACCATCCCTCCATCCCTCCTCTTTCATTTACAGCTGATTTAATGACTCAGCATACTCATCTCCTAATGCCTCTAATTAATCTGTCTTTTAATCCAACCCTCTGTTAATTCATCCATTAAACACTCCATCAGAGTGTCTCAGTCTGGCCTGATCCTCATGTTTCTCCTGAGCACTGAATTTTGGATTCATTTGGTATCATTGCGTTTGCTTTTCAGCTCAGAGCACTGAAGTGAAGTGCTTGCAGTAAAAAAAAAAAAAAAAACTCGCTCGAGTTCCTGGATTTGTTCGACTCTTCATTCGGCCTGGCAGCAAATGTGAGACCCTTACCTTCTGACTAAACCTGAACAAAAAGTCAGGTCTTATACCTGGGGCTCAGCTGAATACAAGCAGACACTAGGGGGCAGTGTGGTGCATCTGCAAGGTTAATTATTATGCCTTCATGCTGTTCCAGCCTCGTTCACCTCAGCTCAATGTTACAGGAGAACAGAAAGACAACACATACCGCAAAGATATAGTCATAGAGATAAAAAGAGAGAGAGAAAGAGAGAGAGAGAGAGAGAATGCAAGAAAGATTAATGAGCTAGTAATGAAGCTGTTGGTGTTAGCTCCTAGTGGTATTTTTCTTAATTATTAATTTCTTAATTATTTCTCGTTTGAACGTTTTCTGCACTCACATATGAGCTTCCTGCTAATCACAGCCACTATTCACACTGAGATTTATAAACTATATTGCCAAAAGTATTGGGACATCTGACTTTCCCAGCCATCTGAGCTTCTCCTCCGAACTTAGGAGGCAGATAGTTGTATAGGATGTCTTTGGATGCGCTGGCACTCGAACTAGGAGACCCAAACCTGTTCCAGCATGACGATGCTCCAGCCCCGTGAACATCCGCTTTCCATGGGTGGGAAGATGTGAAAGATCTCCTGCTGTAGAGCTCCAACTTCTATTGAAAACTATTGGGATGAATGTGAAAGCTGACTACACAGGAGCCTCTTCACCTCATCTCCATCAGTACCTGACTTTACTAACACCCTTGTGGCTTAATTGAACCTCCACAAATCCTGGAAGAGTAGAACTTCTCTGCCAAACTTATGGACAAACTTTGGCAATACAGAGAACACACAGGTGAAGTAAACAATATAAAGATTTGACTCTGTTCAAAAAGTTGATGTATCTGAAGAAGGAAAAATGGGTGACATCCAGGATCTGTGTAACTAATTGGGGAAGTGTTTGCTTAGTCTTTAAGATGTTGGTCTTTGGAGCCAAAGGTCATGAGTTCAAATCCCAGCCACACTATGATGGGCCCCTGAGCAAGGCCCTAGGCCCTGTAACTGTTTAGATGTATGAAATACACCTGTTCATTTACGTCTGCCAAAAACCATAAATCTAATCAGCCTTCCATCACAGGTTTAAACTAAATGTAAAAACATTGTCATGTCTAGATGTCTGGGGCAGAACTTCAGCAAAGCAGAAGGTCTTGTCTGGTGTTTCTGGTATGTGGAGGTCGAGGAGGCATGAGGTTCAGCAGTGCTTGTGAGGAGTGAAGATCAATTCATCATATTTACACACTTTACAAATCTCACAGGTCATTCTGACTGTGTAATTAATACATCTAACATCAGATTTATATCCGTTATATACAACTATACAGTAATAATGACAGTCTGTGTGTGTGTGTGTGTGTGTGTGTGTGTGTGTGTGTGTGCGCGCGCAGGAGTGTTACACTGTGATTGCATCATTTTGTTGGACAGCAGGGAATTAGAAGCATCTGACTGAGGGATTCAAGCAAATGCTGGTGACTGGATTGGGGACCAAACACACACACACACGCACACACACACACACACACACACACGCGCACACACGGTGATGTGTATGTTGAATGTGTACCATACATAATCTCTCTCTCTCTTTCTCTCTCTCTCTCTCTCTCTCTCTTTTTATCTCTCTCTTTAGTCTCTCCTTCCATCTACTCTTTTATCCATCTCCTTCTCTTTATCCCCTCACTTTCTTCCCTCTTCTTTCTTTCAATCAATCTCTCTCTCTTTCCTCTCTTTATATTCTCTCTTTTATCCATCCTCGCTTGTCTCTTTCCATCCATCTCTTTTACTTCTTACTCACTCCCCACCGCCATCCCTCCCTTTTCTTTCTATCCACCTTCCTCTCTTCTTTGTTTCTTTCCATCACTGTCTCCCGTCTCTGTCCATCTCTCATCTCTCTTTTATTGTTTTCCTCCTACAGCCCTCTCTTTCTATCCATCTCTCTCTCTCATTTATTTCTATCCACCTCTCTTTCTGTTTCTATCCTTCTCTTTCTATCTCAGTCTCAACCTCTCCGTCCCTCTCCCTCCCACCCTCTATCTTCTTTTTCTATCCATCTCTTTCCATCTCCTCTCTCTTTGTACCTCTTTCTCATGCTCAATACCCCCTCTTTCAGTCTCTCTCCCTCCCTCTCCCCTCTCTTTCTATTCTTCTTTCTCTCCTCTGTTGAGTAACTGTTGAAGTGGTGATGATTTCAGTATGGAGTCATGGGAAGGAGTCTCCAGTGTCGGCGCCATGTTACAGGTGAAGCTGCATCTTTCTCTCTTCAGGACAGTGATGTATGGTGGAGCTGCAGGAACATAGCTGGAGAGATTCGACAGCTGTTGTGAACATCACTCCAGTTCTGCTTACACACTGATTTCCCTCACACAATTCTTCATAGTTTTCATTTATGAACTCAGAATGTTCCATCTGATGAACAATGAACTCCAAACTCCACACATTTCTCAAATATTTCATCCATTTCAGCTCTCACACATTTCTCTGAAATTCACTGAATTTCCACACATTTCTCACAGGTTTCTCACTGAACTTCCACACATTTCTCACAGGTTTCTCACAGATTTCTCTCAGGTTTCTCACTGAACTTCTACACATTTCTCACAGGTTTCTCACAGATTTCTCTTAGGTTTCTCACAGAACTTCCACACATTTCTCACAGTTTTCTCAGAGATTTCTCTCAGGTTTCTTACTGAACTTCCACACATTTCCCAAAGGTTTCTCAGAGATTTCTCTCAGGTTTCTTACTGAATTTCCACACATTTCTCTAAGGTTTCTTACAGATTTCTCTCAGGTTTCTCACTGAACCTTCACATATTTCTCACAGATTTCTAACATTTCAGCTCTCACACATTTCTCTCAGGTTTCTCTTTTTATCCATTTCTCTCTCCTCTCTTTTAAAACCTGTTCTGCCCCAATTAATTTAAATGAAATATAACAAATAAATGTTGTTGAACATGTATTTACTGAATGTAAATGTATCTAACCAATAAACATATAACTATCTATCTATCTATCTATCTATCTATCTATCTATCTATCTATCTATCTATCTATCTATCTATCTATCTATCTATCTATCTATCTATCTATCTATCTGTCTTTTTTCTCATTGATACTCAGCCTGTCTCATTTGTCCATCTCTATCAGTCCATCTTTATCTGTCTTTCTCGGACTGTTTATCTCTATGTGTCTGTCTCTATCTGTACATCTTCATCCGTCTGTTTCTATCAGTCTGTCTCTATATATCTATTTCTATATATCGGTCTTTCTCAATTTGTCTTTTTTCTCTTTGTTTCTCAGTCTGTTTATCTCCATCTGTCCATCTCTATCTGTCTGTCTCTTTTTGTCTCTCACTATCTGCATGTCCTTATCTATCACTTCTTCTCTGTCTTTTTATCTTTGTTTAATGGTTTGTCTCTATCTGGCTTTTCTGGTCTGTTTGTCTCTATATGTTTCTCTCTGTCTTTCTCGGTCTCTCTCTCTCTCTGTCTCTCTCTCACTTTCAGACTGTATTTCATGATAAACAGTGATAGACAGACTAAGTGATTGTGTAAAGGGTCAAATATCCCTTCATTTTATCTCTTCTTGCTCTCTGTCCTTGTCTATGTCCTTGTCCCTTGTCCTAACCTCTCTCTCTCTCTCTCTCTCTCTCTCTCTCTCTCTCTCTCTCTTTATTAACACACACATGCTGCAGCTCAGAGTCTCTCATGGCGTCCCCACACAGCCCATAATCAGCTTTGCCTTCATGGGCTCTGGCAACCAAAATAAATCATTCGCTCCGGGTGAGGCAGCCGGGACTGTGTTGCAAAATAAAAAGAGAACATAAAGAGACGGAGAGAGAGACAGAGAAAAAAACAGAGATGTTGTTGAAGGAATGACCATTTATAGCTGCTGTAACAGAGGTGAACTCACACAAGAACTCACTCAGTTCAACATTAACTAACAATAAATGACTAAAAAATACACCTCATTTGTTTATGAATAGGAAATAATTGTTAGAAAGTGAAGACATATGAAACTGTGTGTGTGTGTGTGTGTGTCCTTGTCAATCCTTGCCTGATTGATTGTGGTAGACGACTATTCAAGGGATGAACACTGACGTTTTATCTCTCCATCACATTAAGGTAAGAGGTGACATCATCACTGAATGTGTGTGTGTGTGTGTGTGTGTGTGTGTGTGTGTGTGTGTGTGTGTGTGTGTATATGTGTGTGTGTGTGTGTAAAGATAAAGGTAATCCCTTAATAGAAATGTGGGATGAAAACACATTTTTAAAATAATGAATAATCTCCATATCAGCAGAGGGAAATTATTATTAATCACACTGGGGAGAAAAAGAGAGAGAATAAGAGAGAGGGAGAGAAAGAGAGAGGGAGTGATAGATAACTATGTGGAAAGAGATTTATAGAGAGAAACAGAAAGAGAGCAGGATGTCATATAACATGTACATTACTGTAACATCTAAACCACCTCAATAACCATCATAACCACAATAATAACCATCAACACCACCTCAATAACCATCATAACCACCTCAATAACCATCATAACCACAATAATAACCATCAACACCACCTCAATAACCATCAACACCACCTCAATAACCATCATAACCACCTCAATAACCATCATAACCACAATAATAACCATCAACACCACCTCAATAACCATCATAACCACAATAATAACCATCAAAACCACCTCAATAACCATCATAACCACCTCAATAACCATCATAACCACAATAATAACCATCAACACCACCTCAATAACCATCAACACCACCTCAATAACCATCATAACCACCTCAATAACCATCATAACCACAATAATAACCATCAACACCACCTCAATAACCATCATAACCACAATAATAACCATCAACACCACCTCAATAACCATCAACACCATCTCAATAACCATCAACACCACCTCAATAACCATCAACACCACCTCAATAACCATCAACACCACAATAATAACCATCAAAACCACCTCAATAACCATCAACACCACCTCAATAACCACAATAATAACCATCAAAACCACCTCAATAACCATCAACACCACCTCAATAACCACAATAATAACCATCATTACCACCTCAATAACCATCAGCACCACCTAATAACCATCAACACCACCTCAATAACCATCAACACCACCTCAATAACCATCAACACCACCTCAATAACCATCATAACCACAATAATAACCATCAGCACCACCTCAATAACCATCAGCACCACCTCAGTAACCATCAGCACCACCTCAGTAACCATCAGCACCACCTCAATAACCATCAACACCACCTTAATAACCATCATAACCACCTCAATAACCACCAACACCACCACAATAACCATAAGTAGCCCCCTGCCCCCGGCTGGTTTCCATGGCGACACTGTATTTGTTTTCATTGCTAGTAAATGTTTGATCTGATCTCCGGGGATGAAATGGTGATGATGGTGTCTTTATTAAACACCAGCACGGGGTGTTGAAACGATCCTGCACTTTAAGAGATGATTGTTTCTCTCACACTGCTGTCAGACACAGAGGAGAGAAAAGATAAAAAAAAGGTTCATCAGAGGGTTTATTAATTTATTTCTTTTTTTTATATATATATATAAAGACTTTCAGAGGAAGAAATGCAACTTCTAACATTGAAAAATAGAAGCTAAGTCATGCTACGTCGCTAACAAGCACCATCAATAGAGCTCTTGTGGAACTCCTGGTTTGTTAGCGATAGCGTTTTAGCAGGCGCTAGTCATGTTCACTAGCATAGAGCTAAAACACTGACATTTCAACCACTTATTCCAGTCTCAGACAGTAGGAGGCAGCCAAGCTATCTATCTATCTATCTATCTATCTATCTATCTATCTATCTATCTATCTATCTATCTATCTATCTATCTATCTATCTATCTATCTATCTATCTATCCATCCGTCTGTCTGTCTGTCTGTCTGTTATTCTCTCTCTATTTATCTTCCCCCTCTCTGTCTCCCCCCTCCTACTACCTCTCTCTCTCTCTCTCTCTCTCTCTCTCTCTCTCTCTCTCTCTTCCTTTCCTTATTAAAAGAAATGGCACCACTTGAATGTGTGTTTGATCTAACAGAATTGGCAGATGACAAACTCATCCTTTTTTCTTCCCATCCCCGTCTCCATCTCTCGTACAGTCATCCTCCAGAGAAAGAGAGAGAGAGAGAGAGAGAGAGAGAGAGAGAGAGAGAGAGAGAGAGAAAGAAAGAGAGAGAGAGTCAATCGAGAAACAAACAGCTTCCCTTAAGACGTTCATTAAATTCTCATTGTCTCTGAGGGAACGCAGCTTCTCTCCTCACGCTTTACAGCTTTTTAAGCTTTTAGCAAAGTCACGTATTTCCCCAGGAGAACACCTTTCTTCCCCTCTCTCTCTCTCTCTCTCTCTCTCTCTCTCTCTCTCTCTCTCTCTCTCTCTTTTCCCTTTCTCCCTCTCTTCCTGTCACCAGACTCCTTATGCAGAGCATATATACTGTATATAAACAGGTCGTCCCTGACTTACGATAGAAATGCGCTACAACGACGCCATCGTAACTAGAAAATAAGGTAAGTGGAGACGAGGCTTAACCTACCCAGGGGTTTTAAAGACTGGTAATCAGTAGGGGGCAGTATACTGTAAGGTGTTAATAATTTAATGTGTAATGTATAAACGTTACAGTATATATATGTGTATGTATCAGCAGGAGCGCGGACGAGTGCCGGTGCGCGAGTGGAGGGCGAAGCCGGACGAACTCTGTTTCTGTCTCCAATTAAAAGGAAAGAGACAAAAGGTACAACTGAAACATCAACAACAAACGTAAAAAAATACACGCTTTAACATGAGACAACTGCACTGGCACAAGGCATCCTGGCCCCCATCCTGAGTCCCAACGTTTCATAGGAAAATTTAAATGCAGTAGGAAAGTCAATATTTCTAAGAAAGATTTTGCTCTCGTCCGAGTGAGATCCAAAGAATCAAAAGCACACGATTGTAGCTTTGGAAACAGTAGCATGCAACTTTTCCTTCACTTGAACTTCAAGACCAATGTGGACTATGTACGTATAAGCAGAGTGGGTGGAGAGCAAAGTGGGCGGTTATTGGGACGTTCTGATCGAATTTACATTGCTATAAGCATCGTCACTAAAGTTCTGATAAAACCAGGACCAGCAAATCAATAATATTATAGAAAAACTTGAGAAGAATAAATGGAGAACGTGTTCCAGGCTCTCAGATGACGTGTCTGGTCACGGCAGGTAATTAAACCCGAAGCTGTGCTGGGCATGTTCCAGCAGCTCGCTCGGTGATAAACCACAGATCGCTCTTTTCTTTTTTGTTTTTATTTTTTCATGCAGATAACTCAACTGCAGCACATTTTGCCGTCCGGCGTCATTCCTCCTCTTGCTGAAGAACGAGAAGAAAACACGAAACTTGTCGTATTTCTCTGGTGGATACAATAAACGTGACGGAAGCTTGGTAACACGCTAGCATATGAACACGGGATTGTGGGTGGGGCTAAAGCTCACATTCATTAACAAGAAGCCAGTTTCTTTTTCCAAACACAAGAATGAGAAAAGTCGAGCGGTGTGCTGATAAAAGCTCACTGACATACGACCACTGATACAGTGTGTGTGTGTGTGTGTGTGTGTGTGTGTGTGTGTGTGTGTGTAGCTGTTCTTACTCAGGATTGCTATCTGCTGGAGCTGATAAGAAAAAGACTGAGAGAGAGAAAGATGTGGGGGTGTATGAGATGTGGCCCAGCTCATAAATAAACCCATCCACACATTTTATCAGTGCTAATGCTGCAGGGCATAACATAGCATACACACACACACACACACACACACACACACACACACACACACACACACACACAGCACTAATGCAGGAGCACAGCAAGTCCAACACGGACGCTAGCTTCAGCGTGAGCTTTACTCCACCACAGGACTCTTATTACCGCGGCGAAACCCGACTGCGAGACGATTTACATCCTCACGTATCACCGCAATCCATCTAACGATTAGTGACGACTCAGCAAAATGTCTCAGCTGGCCAGATGTTCTTCAGCAACAACATTAAACACAACCAGAAAGAGAGGGAGAGGGAGGACACGAAGGTCCTCTACAGCTTTATTGCTACAGCCTTAGGATTCTCACTTCTGATTGGTCAAAGCTTAAAGAGCCACACCCACTTGTGCCCCACCCTATTGCTGTTTGATACAGAGCTCACAGTGGGACTCAATGTACATCTGCTTTTTGGTTTTTGGGATGTTTGTGCTGTTAAACACTATGTTTACAACCAAAACAGCAGTCAACATACATCTGTCCTCCTCATCTCTCTTCATCCTCATCCATCCTCATCCTCAACTCTCACTAATTCTCATCCTAATATCTCATCTTTATCTCTCATCCTCCCCCTCATCAATTCTCATCCTCATCACTCCTCCTCATCCATCCTTATCTTCATCTCTCATTATCACTCCTCCTATCCATTCTCATCCTCTTCTCTATTCCTCATCTCTCATCACTTCTCCTCATCTGTAATCCTTATCTTATTCTCACCTATCATTCTTCTCATCCATTCTGGTCCTTCCGTCTCTTCCCTCATCCTCATCTCTCATCACGTCTCCTCTTTTATTCTCATCCTCATTTCTCACCCATCCTTATATCATATATTTATAAATTATCACTCCTCCTCTTCCATCCTCATCCTCATCACTTCCTCATCCATCCTCAACACTCCTCCTCTTCCATCCTCATCACTTCTCCTCTTCCATCCTCATCCTCATCTCCCATCCACAATGCTTTTTCTCATCTTCATCAATTCTTCTTATTCATTTCTTATCACTTATCTTTATCCTCATCACTATAAGACAGTTCAACAGAAAACTCCCTCATAAACACTAGAAGCAGTAGTGATGTTGGTGAACGTGTTGTTGGTGTTTGTCCCACAGTTCAGTGCAGTGATACACTAATGTGTCGTGACAGAAATTCAGCTCGAACAAGCAGCCAGGATGATAAACATGGTCTGTTTGAACAGAGAGCTGCAAAGACCAAAGCGCCGCCGCATCGCTCTCTTTAGGTGGAGGTGAGGTCAAACTTGGGTCAGTCCATCAGGAAGTAGAAGAGGATTGTGGGTAATGTTAGAAAGGCCAAACGTATTTGAAAAAAGTTCAGCCGAGTTGGTGCGATAGAGAGAGAGAGAGAGAAACTCACGGAGAGCTGCTCGATCAGGCTGAAGGCAGCATTTTAAAGGTGCATAAGAGCAGCGAAATCGTCTTCACGCCTCGTCGCACTCAGCAGAGTGTCAAGGCGAGTTCACGCAGAACTCAAAAACCTGTTCAGAATGGGACCTGGACTAATTCCTCTTGGTGGAAAGTGGCCTTTTAAGTGCTGGAAATGGCACAGCGCTCTGACGCTCACGTGTCAGACGACCTTCACGACCTGTCGCTAAACCGAAAGCAACAGCTGCCTCGCTTTAAAAAGTCACGTTACGAGGTTTCGTGGAAAAGACTCGGGAAATGATCGCGGTTGGGAAATTATAATTATACGTCCTCTCTAACGGCGTGAAATTGTTGAGCGTTAATGCGCTCATAAAACTCACCATGATTTCATTAAGCTGAAATTTCAATCGATCATCAGATCATCGTCTCCACTGTATTTTTTAAAGATTTATGGTGAATCATTTAAACACAAGGGTGTTAGTAAAGTCAGGTACTGATGTAGGTGAGGTGAGGAGGTTCCCTGGGCGCATTCTTTCATCCCAGACATGTTCAGAGCTCTATAGCAGGAGATCTTCTGTATCTTCCAGCCCATGGAAAGCAGATCTTCATGGAGGGCTTTGTGTACTTTGCATCCTGCTGGAACAGGTTCAGGTCTTGTAGTTCAGGCGAAGGGAAAATTTCCTGCTACAGCATCCAAAAATGTGTTTATTTATTGAACAATACTTTGCATTTCTGATCCATTTATTGTTACATTTGTTTATAACACCTAAAAGCTGAGTCCTTCGATCTTAAAAATGTACAGGTTCAAGCTGCCAAGCAGTGACATTGGAAATTCCATCCATCAAAGTTAAACATCTCAGTCCAGCTGGTTCCAGGGGTCTTCAATGCGTTGATATATAATGTGTTAAACATGTTCACTGATATTATTAGAATCATTTTACGCTAGTTACATTATGTTAATGTTTTATATTTTTTCAAATCTTTCAAAAATATTGATGCATCATAAACATATTTTGCAATTAAAATGATGAAGTTGCTCACAGTTGTTTTTTTGTGAATAAATTTGCAGTTATCATGTGGACTACTAGACATTTACATGAACTTTAGCTTTAAGTTGAATAAAACTTGAAAGTAATGATTGAATATTTTGTCTTTGACGTTTTTACTCATTTATTTTTTTAACAAAAAAACTTGTGATTCAACATTAATTAGCGGACCCCCTACAGTACCTTCGCAGACCCCTAGGGGTCGCGGACCGCCGGTTGAAGACCCATGTGCTAGGCTATTACATGCCTTTTTAGCTCTGTTTTTGAGTCTCTGTTGCTATGGAGCCGATTTCAGTCAACGTTAAAAAATCAACACCTTCTGACCAACCAGAATCCAGAAGTCAGCAGCACTGTGAAGCTTCGGAAAAGAAGATTTAAAGAGAACACGAGGGGAAAAAACAAACAAACAGCGTGACTTCGGCTTTGTGTAATTTTACCGCTTTTCTCTGGTCTTTAATAAACCTGTAATCAGACGAGACGTGTCTTCTCGGCTCGGCGGGAGTCCTGCGATACGAAGCCGCGTAATGGACTAGCAGCTGGGCTCGGCTAGGCCCGATCACTACAGGACATAACCGCACTCCTTTTCTCTTTCACTTCCCCCCTCCGTCTTTCTCTTCCCTGCTGCTGGCTAACTGTCATCCTTCTCTCTTGTCTCCTCCTCATTCTTCCTCTTCAGAGACAGCCGTGTTTATGCTAATCAGTCATCACTCGAGCCCAATGTCACAGCAATGCCAAACACACATCCCTTCTTTTTATCCATCGATTGACGTAAATGACGATCTCCGATTCTCCCGACAAATATGGCCATCTTCTGTGAAATGGTACCTGTCTAACAGCATGCCCAATTCATAACCTGTATTGGCTAATAAAATGTCCAGAAAATGATGAGGAATATCCAAAAACTAAATGTCCCTGGACTTGGATGTCATTTTCAATCTGGCCACAAAACGAAAAATATGATGATAAAAAAGCAGTAATAGCAGGACAATCAGGGAATGCGTTCAGTCCACCGCACCGCTACCAGCGTGTACGCAAATCCGAGTGTCACAAGTGTCGCTTCATCTCACTCTGTTTATTTCCTTTCTTTCCTGGCACGGGCAAAGTTTTGTAGATGGCATCTGATTGGGGGACGTCATAAACAGAGTCAAAGAGATGGAATGATGACAATGGCATCGGGAGCGAGTTTATTCACACGGAAGATTACGCCGCAATTTTGGGCGACGGCGCCGAGACAAAATCTTTACAAAGGATTACAGGGGATTGTGTGGAACACAGGCAGATACACTCACACACCCTCGTACACACTAATACACACTCGTACACACTCACGTGCTCTCGTACACACATCGCTGGCATTGTCTGGGATGGACTAAGCCGATCCAGAGCCATAGACAAATGCAATTTTCAGCTTAGGCAAGAAAATGCGGCCAAGCATGTAAAAACAGGCTTCCGCATCTTGTGTGTGTGTGTGTGTGTGTGTGTGTGTGTGTGAGGTACGATGAGCATCGATCCGCATAGAATACCTAAAAGCATGACAGACATTTCAAGCCCAAACCCAAAGACACAGTAAAAGAAAAAGGACACGATATTGTATGTAGCTTTAAAATGAAAAAGAACCCCCTGAATAGTGAAGCGTTCAGCCAATCACATTGCAGCATTAAGGAAATCCTACACACAACACACCTAACATTCAATAACAGTCATTTTTTTATTATTCTTTTTTTTATTAATGTCATTTATTATTATTAACATTTGTGAACATCAACAGTTTTAAACAATGTTAAATAAATTGCTTGTATAAAAATGAATGAATAAAAATCAAATGTAATAAATCAAATGAATGCAACACATTTTTTATTATATTACTTAAATTGAGTAATTGATTAAATTGGCACAAATTAAATTAGTTAAATAAATTTAATATTTTACATTTATTTAGACCCCATTTGGGTAATACAGATGTGTATAAACACTATTTCCCTGAATGAAGAAATGACCTAGGTATTAACGAATATGTGTGTGTGTGTGTGTGTGTGTGTGTGTGTGTGTGTGTGTGTGTGTGTGTGTTTTACATTTAATATTGAATTTTCTAAAGATATGATCTTCTTATCTGTTCTACTTATTCACATAGACTTTAACAAATGTCTTCATTCTTTCCACCCTTCATCCATTCACTCCCTCAATATGGAGAATTTTCAGGATTTTCTTCATATTCTATAAAACTCTAAAGAATCCGCCAGAATTCCGGATGACCCGGAAGTAGCGGCGATTTTGCGCAGGCAGTGACACTGCGCTAACTCTAGTTTCTTTTTTATACACCTGGCATTGTTGTGTATGTTTTCAAGTTTAATAATAATAAAAAAAAATGCGCTAAAAGTGCTAAACAAACTTGCCACTTAAAATGTTCATAAGGGAATTTAGATTTGAACTATTTTTGGTCCACATGTAAAAAGAATTGCATTCGGTACCTTTGGAACGAATACGTGTACCGTGACACCCCTACTAAAACATGATTTTGGAATGGTAGGGTTGTTGCTACAAGATGGTTTTACCCTACTGATCTCTTGTTCTGCAGTCAGAGTTGCTGACCAAAAAAACATCCAGTGAACGTCGGGTGGAAACAGGTGAGGAGAACATCCAGGCTGGTACATGCTGATAGAAAGGCTATGGGTACGTTTTCTCCCCCCAAAAAAATCTGAAAATAAAAAAGCAGCGCAATAAAATAAACTTTAAACTTTAAATTGAATTTGAGAGCACAATAGAAAGATCAAGAGCAAAGGCAATTAGAGAGGATGCTGAGCGAGAACAAACATACGTGAGAAATGGAGAAAGAGAAGCAGAGGGAGAAGAGACAAGCGCTGGATGATAAATTATTGATCAGTGTACTACGAGGAGCTGAGCAAACGCAGAACATCGGCACTGAACTCACCGTATACTCGAAAACTTTCATACTCAATGCATCTGCAGACCAACGTGCACGTCTCCTAACAACACTGAGGCAATCAGCTCCCAATGAAGCGTCTTTGGAGCGGTTATACCCGTAGCCTCAGGTGCTGAGATGTGACACAAATCCCATTAAACCTATCAGGAGTTTTCAATGTGTTCGGACTAAAATCACTTACATCATCTCTGATGCGTACTGCTGAAACCTGATCACTTCAGCGCTGATGATTACACACTTCTGCAATACAGGTTTCTCAGCAAAGTAAAGAAAGTGTATAATTTCACATCCTTTTATCCGAACTCCAGGATTCAAGACTGAAAATGATTTTCTACTGTAAATATTTACTGTAAAAACAGTTTCACAAACTACAGTCATTTCGAGTAGAAACACTGAAGCATCACAAAAATAAACAACAACCAGTGAACAAACCCTTATCCAGGCATACACTTCTCATCCATAAAACTGAGCTGTTGAGGGCCTTGCTTGAAGGGTCCAGCATTGGCAGATTAGTGAGGGTGGGATTTCAACTCGCAACATTCTGATCGAAAGTACAACATCTTAACCACTGCGCTACCCCTTCCCTTATCTACTCAACTGAGGTACCTCATTTACTCTTTCTGTAATAGGACAATTTCCAGAATCAAATGCACCCTAACAAGCCTACAGTTCCTACAGTTACTGCCCACTGCAGCATGTGGGGTTAAGCCAGAACACAGGTTGTCTGCTATCCATGTACGCCTATGAGAAGGTTGACCTGGGCTGAGTCAGTAAGAAAGATGACATCCTTTTTGCTCCCATGAAAATGAGCCAAAATGATCTCCTTTATGAATCTGTTGGGCAGCACAACATCTAAGGCAGAGCACAGAGTGGAGTGACAGCCATGCCCAAACTTCAAGGCAAAGCCAAAGAGGGAAACGACACTTCTCTGGAAGCTAGATGGGGAGCAAAGTTCTCAGAGAGGCCAAAAGGGGATCAAGGCTTTCCACAAGGGGAAAGAGATGTTCTCTAAGAATCCAAAAGAGGAGAGGAATGTTCTTCTTGATGCTAGAAGGTGGAGCAAGTTCTCCATGCAGCACAAAGGGAAAGCAGTATTCTCTAAAAGGTCAAAGGATGGAATGATGTTCTCTGAAAGGCCAAATGGTTAAAATGTGTTTTCTAAGGGGGCCAAACAAAGGAAGAACAACAATCTCCAGGAGGCCAAAGGGAAAGAGGTGGGTGTACATTAAGATTGTTTTCTGTTCTGGCATGAAGGTGGTGGAATCACTGGCTATCTTCAAACAACGGGTGAAGACCTACCTCTTCCTGAAACCCTTGAACTAGCACCTATATTTGTGAGAATGGCACTTAACCCCATAGTTCTATAAATTCGATAAATGTAAATCACAAGGGGGCGCTTGTGCCAAATGCCATAAGTGTAAATGTAAGCTCTGAAGTTACGCATTAGGTGGTCGAACTGCTGGAGCAGGACAACAATAAACAAACTTACAAACGTGCAAATGTACCACATCTTCTGGAGTAACACATCGACTGTAAGCACACAAACAAGTAGGCACACTGTTATAAACTTACACAGTGCCAAACTTACAGATGATGGTAAAACCTTTATTATCAAAAAGGCAGATGACTTAAATGCCCAGCAAACACTAAGCATTAGGCAAATTATTGAAATGATAAACAAAAAAAAAAATTTCCATGATTCTTTCCAGCGCAAGGCCATTTCCTGGCTGAAAAAGAAGCTAAATTGTTTACTCATGCAGAGCGCCCCTGCTGGCCATGCTAGCTATTTTCCTACAGCTGTCACATTTTTTGGTCTTTCAGACACTCCTTTCCTCTTCATTCTGTTGTTTAGCTTTAAATAAACCCTAATCCAGGTGGGACCCAGTTTCTGCAACAAAATATAAACACTGTATAAAGCACATTGTTTGTTTCTCTGAGGAAAATGACCTTTCGCATTTACCTTCTTTTCGCTCTTGTTTTTTTTTACACAGGATGTCAGTCTCTCCAACTCTAAGCGGTAAAAAGGAAAGTTCTGGAAGCTAAGCCATGTTTGATCTAATGCCTGCATAATATATAGCATAATATGTTTGACAGTGGAATCGCTCTCTTTTTCTCTTTCTCTCTCTCTCTCCCTCTCTCTCTCTCGTTCTCTCTCACTCGTTCCTCAAAAGTGAGTCAAATCGCAGATCAAAGACGAAGAAGCTGAAAGGAGTTTAACCTTTACTCTGTCTCCTGGCTCACCTGTCGAAAAGTGACACCTTGTATAAAAGAGCCAGGGAAATTTACTGTGCACGTGTGCTGCCATATTTGCCGCTACATTTGTATGCTTATTGAAATAAGAGAGTAAAACGTCTCCTCCGATAGGCAGCGCGGTTTTGAAAGAAGGATGGCATTATCCCTTCCTGTGAATAACTCGATATGTTTAGTCATTTTCATTGATGTGAAAATCCTCACCCGGATGAATAATTAATGCGCAATGCAGGAGAAGGCATTTAAAAACCTCGCAGAACCGTTATTAGTAGCAACATGCTAAACCAAACTTTCTAAGCCTTATGTCATGGTGCAAGGTTTTGATCGGTCAGGCAGTATAAAGGTATATGTCTTATGGAGATTTGAAAATTTCCCACGACAGACATCAGGCCACAGCCAATCAATACTCATGAATTCCAGCACATCAAGAAGACGATGGGTTGAAGATATCAAGAAATCCCTAAGGAATTAGGAAGCACTGTGGGGATTCAGGTGGTTTCAAGTGAGAAAGTAAAAAAGTCTGATTGATTTGGGAAATCTGAAAGAATCTGACTTTGTTGCAGGAAAACAGAATGGACATGTGTAACACAAAGAAGAGTCAATAAAGAGACCACAAGAGAGTGAAAAAGCCACAGGAATCTAAAAGGACTTGATAGAGCTGAAAGAGTCTCACAAAACCACAAGAGTCTAATAAAGCTGCAAGAGTCGGAGAAAACTACAAGTGTCCGATAAAAACACAGTAGTCTGGTAGAGCCAATAGAGTCTGCAAATGTCTAAGTGAGACACAAGATTGTGGTACAGCCAAGTCACAGGAATCTGATCAAGCCAGTAGTCTAATAGAGACATACATCGATCAGGCATAACATTATGACCACCTACCTAATATTGTGCTGGTCCCCTTTTGCAGTCCTAAGTCCATCTAGCATTGACAGCATGAAGTTCTTCAGCAATTTGGGCTACAGTTGGATCGGACCACACGGACCAGCCGTCAATCCTCACGTGCACCAGTGAGCCTCGGCTCCCCACGATCCTGTCGCCAGTTCACCACTGTTCCTCCTTGAAACACTTTTGATAGATACTGTCCACTGCAGACCAGGAACATCTCACAAGAACTGCAGTTTTGGAGACGCTCTGACCCAGTCGTCTAGAGGTCACAGTTTGTCTCAAACTCACTTAAATCCTTACACTTGCCCATTTTTCCTGCTTCTAACTTCAACTTTGAGGACAAAATTTTGACTTGCTGCATAATATATCCAACCCACTAACAGGTGCCATGATGAAGAGATCATCAGTGTTATTCACTTCAGTGCTCAGACCGTTATAGGGTCTTAGTGTTATGCCTAATTAGTGTAAATGTCTGATTCTAAATCTGAGAAAGAACACAAGAGCCCAATTAAGCCACAGAGAAAGCTATAATGGTCTGATAAAGACACAAGAGTCTGATAGAGCCAATGGAGTCTGACAAATCTGTAGCAGTCTGATAGAGACACAGTATTGTGGTATAGCCAATCCACCAGAATCTGATAGAGCCAGTAGTCTGATTAAGACACAAATAACTGATAGAGATAAGAGTCTGAAAAAAACAGTAAAGTCTGATAGAAGCTATCTATAGAGCGAGTTGAGTTTTATAGAGACACAAAAATTTGATATACACAAGAGTCTGATAGAGCCAATAGAGTCTGACAAATGCACAAAGCAAAAAAGATGCTTTATACTTACCAAATGTACATTACAGCACATTGCAATTCTGTCTTTGCATATCCCAGCAACATTAGAAGCTGGGGCCAGAGCGCAGGGCCCCTGGAGCACTGAGGTATAAGCAACTAGCTCAGGTGCCCCCAAAAGCAGCAGCTTAGCAATATTGGGATTTGCACCCCGATAAAAAATTCGCAGCCTTATCCACTGAGCAACCACCTCCCCCATAAGATGAGACAAGACGAAAATCTGATAGAGCAAATAAAGTCTGATAGAGGCAACAGTCTGAAAAAGACACAAGAGTTTGAGCCACAAGCTCCACAGAGCTAAAATAGTCCAACTGAGCCAATAGAGTCTAACACTGCGACAAATTTCTGATAGACCTACAAGAATCTGATAAAGCAACAAATGTCTAATAGCAATGTAAGAGACAGGATGAGCTGAATGATTTAAATAGAGCTGTAAAAGTCTGGAAGTCCGATAAAGTCCCAATAGTCTGATAGCCATACAAAAATCAGATTGCACAAAAGTCTGGTTAAAGAGTTGCAGAAGTTTGATCAAGTTCAAATACATAATATAGTTGGAAGATCCAAAAAGAAATGCCAGTTGCATTGTTCACAGTGGATCTTAAAAAGCTTCAAGAGTCTGAAATAGCCAAATAAAACAAATAGCAATCCCACTTGACTCTTAATGTGAATCTGGGGTTGTGCCCTCTTGGAAAAAACAAATGTAACTGAACCCATTTAACATTGTACATGTGTCTGTTCCATCTCTGGCCCCATAAACATGAATTGATTTCTTCACAATGACCCTCCTTGAACCACCATATGGCCTGCACTAATCAAAATTGCTGACGCTGTGTGGCATGTTCTCTCAGTGGAGCTCAGTCATGACACACACTTAAACACTTGCTAAATTGTAGCTAGTATCAATGCCAAGCTCAGCAGTGTATTCCTAACTGACTGGAGATGCTTTTGGATTGATATTTACTTGATTCATAAGAAATAATCAAAAGCTGAACATCAAACCCAAATGTGCCCATTCCAGTTGGTTGGCCAATCATCTGGAAAGGTCTCAGATGTAATTTTGGGCCTTGACTGTGGGGATTATGGTTCATTCTGCTTTAAGAGCATTAGTGAGATATGATACTGTTGTTTTGATGTCAAGGGGGCTCTAGTTTCAATTCCAGTTTATCCCTAAGAAAAAGAAAGAAAGAAGAAATTCTTCCTTTGCATAACCCAGCGATGTTTGGAGCTGGGGATAGGGCACATGGCCAGCTATTATACAGCACCCATGGAGCACTGAGGGTTAAGGGCCTTGCTCAGGGACCCCAAGAGTGACAGCTTGGCAATACAAGGGCTTGAACCCCAACCATCTGATCAGTATTCCAGAGCACTAATCACTGAGCTACCACTTTCCCAACAGTGTTTAGTGAAATTCAGGGAGTCTGTCGCCGGTTCACCACTGTTTCTTCCTTGGAGCACTTTTGATAGATACTGACCACTGCAGCCCACAAGAGAGAGACGCTCTGACCAAATTGTCTAGACGTCACAATTTTTTAAACTCGCTCAAATCCTTATGCTCGCCTTTTTTTCTGCTTCTAACATCTACTTTGAAGACAAAATGTTCATCTGCTGCCTAATAAATACATCCACCAACTAACGGGTGCCATGATGAAGAGATCATCAGTGTTATTTACTTCACAGCTCATAATGTTATGTCATAATGTGATGTCACCCAAAACACAAGAATCTTTTTTCATCATCAATGCGGTAACCATTTGGCCATCGCTAGACCTTTTCTAATAAAAGCATCTATAGCAAATTGCCTCTCATTGTAGCGTATCAAAACACATCTCTGATCTTTTCTACAAGCCCAAATTCCAGTGCCACTTGATCGTCCTTCATCATGGCCATCACAAAAGTACCAAAGGGAGCAAAGAAATGAACGCAAAATGCCCTGAAAAATACCTTTCTTTGATGGTGGAAATAAAGCAATTTACTTCAGAAACGTGTGAATGATGTAGCAAAAAATCGAATCCAATGCACAAGGAGACAGAGATTATTACAGACACAAGGAGGTGCAATGGGTGACTATTAGCTTTGCACGTGTTCTTTACTGGACAATGATTTTGTTTTGTGATGGTTTTTAGATACATTCACCCTTAATTATATAATAACCCCATTAAAGAACCCTTTTTTTTTCAAAGAGAGCGATATTTAAATATTTGCCAGGTTCTGGGTATTAAAAACAAAACAATGACAACCTATTAACCCAATTAATGCATTCACACTTCCCGAGTCCTTGAGGGCTCTCAAAAGGTTGGCTGGATAATTAAAGGGTCTTATTTTCCAAAAGCATGCAAGAATTGCTCAATAAAGCAGACCAGGCATTTTCATTGCGATAGTCTCCGCCCAGTATTTTGCGCTTAGCTTGAGCACTCAATTGCGTATTCTCTGCTCTTGGCTGTTCGTCCTGTAAGAGCATTTCTGTGGGAGTTTTACCCTCTCAGCAGAGAGTGATTAAACTCAAACTTTTCGCCAGCGACTAATTAAATTCATCGACTCCTGCGGCGAGCGGAACGAGGGAGGGAGGTGAATTACGAGTGCAAATCGCGGCTTTGATTTCGCTGGAGAAAACTCGGCCGGTTTCTGAGACCCGTCCACCTGGTGTGTGTCAGTGTGTGTAGGTGTGCGAGTGTGATCAAACCGGTGCATCTTAGCTTTCATCGCCCATTGCCTCAGGGTGGGGGAGCTGCCTGAGGGGAACAAAGTAGCCAATAGGATCCGGATCTTTTTCATTCCTTTTATTTTTATTTTTATTTGAAACAAACCCAAAGATGCGGAACCAACTTTACGGCTTTGGTTTCCCATGATGCTTTGTTAGTCGCTAGGAGTCTCGCTCCCGTTTTCCACCCTGCTGATCGTTCTCTCTTTTTCATCTGTTAGCTAGTGAATAAATTTACCACCAACACCCCACCCTCTGCTCAATTCCTCCCCTCCGCAGGCCCTGAGGAGGCTTCGGAGGTATAAATGCTCTTTGTTCCCGGTGCATGCGTGTGTGTTACTGAGCACCACTTCACAGGAAGTGTTATTGTTGTGAGCTTTCTCCAGGGAACTTGTTCAGGAGCCAGAGTAAGTGATTCAGTCAGTGCACCCAATACTGTCTCATTAGCTTCCCATACTAATTACCAACATCATCCACTCTCAGGCTCACGCTCATCCCTCTCTTTTTCTCATTAAAGGGAGGATGCTAGCTCGGAAGATTCCGGATGTTTATACGGCTAGGAGGTGAAGCGTTTTGCCTGGAAAATAAGCGCTATTTTCTTTCTGTGGACCGGTGGGAATTAGGAGGCGAGTTATTAGGAGGATTTGTTGCAGTTAAATGCTGATTTAAGTAGCAGATCTAAAGGTAGTCCCTGGTGAATTATGTTCATTATTAGCCCGAAACGACTGAATAGCAAGATGTAGAATTTAACGGCCCGAGTTGCACGAAAGATACACAATACATAAGCGTACTAGGTTTCAGGTTTGGGAGAAGAGTAAAGAGGGAAACTTGACTCTAAAGCCAAATTGAAACATTTCTATCACTGGCATATTTTTCACCTATTACTCATAAAAGACTTACGTTTACGCCCTTATCCAGAGCACCTAACATTTATCTCATTCATAAAACTGGGCAGCTATGGGGTTAAGCTATGGGGTTAAGCTATGGGGTTAAGCTATGGGGTCACAACCTTTGGATCCAAAGGTCAATGCCTGAACCATTAAGCTAACACTAAACAGCAATTCCCTTTGGCTACACGGTAAACATATTATAACGCCCTCCTATAGGTAGCTTTCAGACAAACAGTAAGAGATTGGAATAACAAGCTCAGGTGTCGCACAGATCCATGCTGGTGCGATGTTATTTATCCACACGTGTCCACGTTAAACCTTGATTAGCGCTGATCGCATTAGGAAGTGACACATGCAGAGTGCTAATGCTTAGATCTAAGTAAAAGGTCAGAGAGTTATTTCAGAGCAATCTCCCTGAGCTGATGATCTCCAGGCAAGTAACTCATCCCTGATATTATACACAGCCACACACTCACAGTAGGTTGTGTGTGACAGAAGAAGGCTGAATGAAAACATGTGGCTAATGAGCTACAGCCTGAAACTCATACAATTATGTAGTTCTAATGTGTGTGTGTGTGTGTGTGTGTGTGTGTGTGTGTGTGTGTGTGTATATATATATATAGATGTAGCAGGGTATTTATAGGAAGAAGCTTCTCACTGGTTTTAATCCCACCATAATAATATAAGGTGGTATAAAAAAGTTTCGAGACTAATGGTGTAACTGGTGCTATTCTGACTATTGTGTTTTACCACATCTAAGATTTCATCATGGACAGTAAGTTAGAACCCACGAGCATGAAATTCTGTGTGAAATTGAACAAATCCGCCACAGAGACTTTTGCCGGTTTGTTCGAGGTGTTTTGAGCAGCACGTGTGCTTCAAGAGCGAAAGAACATCAGCTTAAGCCGATGAGAGATCGGGAAGACCTTCGACGAGCTCAAACACCAAAAACAATTTGGAAACTTGTGCATGATGATCGTCGGAGAACAACCCACCCGATTTCAGTTCCTCACCCACTCTACTTGCCAAATTTGTCTCCTGTGGACTTCGCCCTCTTCCCGAAAAAATAAAAAGATAAAGATTCAAATGAAACTAGAAAATGGATAAAAATATTGCTGTGGTTTTAGAGGAACAAAACAGCAAATAATCTGAAAAATTTATTGTATTTATTTAATAAAAAAATACAAATGCAGCTTGTTTTGTTACCAAGAAGCCACTTGAAGTTACCTTTTTCTGTAATGAAGTTCCATAAATCTAACACAATCATATCGTTTCCATACTGCATGTACTGCTCACGTATACTGTAATACTCTAAATGAAGTAAGAAAATAAAAAATAAATTACATGATCTCTGAGATGCACCAAGAATTCGCAAGAATTCGCAACAAGCAAAAAGAGCGTATTTATAGGAGTTCGGTTCTGAATGAGACCAGAGACAGGTGCAGGAGATAATTAGCATGCAGAACGGCGTGCTAATTTAGTCAATATCAGGTGTTAGCGCTTTAGAGGCGACACCAATTAACACTCGAAGCCAGGAGCATACAGTGTTACCGTTTGGATCAAATATACACTGTGATGAAGATTTGGGGGAAAAAAATATAAAAAAATAAACGTATTTGCATCAGATTTGTCGTTTTTTTTTTTTTTTTTCAACAAACTTCTCCTCAATGGAATAAATAAGCTTTTCAGCAGCACAGATCATTCAGCTCGTTGATTAAAATCTGCCAGATGCTGCGTTTAAATCCTTCACAATGAAGCTGAGAGACTCATTTCCCATCGCAAGCTTCTCATTTCCTTCACACTAATCGCACCGTACAGCGCACAATCCACCCAAACAGCCCCAGACACGCTGTGGTATTTAAAAAAAGTGTTTACATAAAGTTCGGTTGGCTACAGTAAGAACTGTCCTGCTGTCAATGAGAACATCAACCAGGAATAGGATTAGCTACAAGAATGCAAGGAGATGAAGATACAAGAGATAAAATCATTCCATATTTCCAAGAGAACTTCAAAAAATGGGATGAAACTAAGATGGTATTAGTGATTAGAGCAGCAGTTCCTTCAGGAACCAGGTGAGAACTTTTGCAAACGTTTCATAAATCCTTTTTTTGGGTTGGGGGTCCTAAACATCTAATCTAGCTATTAATAATTGAAAAAAATATCAATCTAGCTTTCCTACTCCTGCTATTTACCATTATTAAGTATCTGGACACCTGAGATTGCTATGTTCTTCTTTTCTATTATTTGGTCATCCAATAGGAAGCCTACATGTGAGAAAGGAGGTTACGAAGGTCTTAACCATCCAATAAACCTTTAAAAAATCCTTGTATCTAGGAGCTTATGATGTTCTGATACACGATATGAATAAAAGTTTGTGGACACCTGACCATTCCACATTTAGTCTTCATTTGATCTTTTAATGAGCGCCACTCTTCTGAGAAGATGTTCCACTAAAATTTCTGGACATTTGTGTAGATTTATTGAGCAACAAGGGTGTTAGTAAAGGCAGGTAGTGATTTAAGTGAGGTGAGAAGGTTCCTGGTGTGCAGTCAGCGTTCATATTCATCCCAAATGTGGCCTTCTCTAGCAGGAGATCTTCCACATCTTTCAACCCATGGAAAGCAGATCTTCATTAAACAGGTTTGGGTCCAACGAAGAAAAATTTAATTCTACTAAATGCATCCAAAGACGTCCTACACAATTTTGTGCCTCCAACTTTGTGGAAACAGTTTGAGGAAGAACTTCTTATTGGGGCAGGATTCAATTTGTTTGAATGCTTATGAATCACAAGAAAAGTGAACACTTTGCTCTTGCGAGCTGTTTGTGGTTGTGTAATTACCTGCAATTAATAGGCTAATTAGCATAAATGGATTCTTTGCAAGGGCTCCAGCGTGTGCGACCCAAGATATCTTATTTAAGTGGTTTGAAAAGATCAAGCGTCCTTCATGTGCTGCTCTTCATTCCATTAATCACAGCATGAAAATAGAGGCGCACAGAGGCTTTCAAGCTAATGCGTAGCACGGTGTGGACCGGAAATCAAGAGCTTCTCCTCTTTCTTCTCGGACACACCAATGGATTCGCCGGTTTCAAAGCTTTGAGGCTGTGAACAAAGGCATTTGTTATCATGAACAAAGTCGGAGTAGATGCTGCTCACGTAAAGATCACCTTTAACGAGGAGCTTCAGTCCATTATTAGCCCTTCTCTGATGCAATATGTGGGCGTTTGACAAGGTTTAGATCTCACCATCTGCTACGCAAGCGTACAGCCTCCCTAATTGGCCGCTATGCTTTTTTTTTTTTCAGCCGGTTTCAAAGGCCAGTGTCCCGTGCAGCGCCACATAGGTGGCTTTCACATAATGACCCATAACGCTTCGCCGTTCAGACAAATCAATCAGCGCTGTCACGTTGGTGAGCGCAGGCGTCAAAGTGGACTTCTCTTGTGTGACCACATTAGCGACTTTGTGCGAGATTAGCTGAGGTAATTATCTGCTAATCATCAGGCTAATGAATCTGCGAGAGTCTCGAGCGTCTCAGAGACATGACTCCGAGTGGTAGTTTAGAGGAAGAAAGAAGGAAAGAACATATTAATAAATTAAGCAAATGTCAAGTGCCCGTCTCCGTCGAACTAAAAGCATGCCAGGGCTCGGGAGATGATGATTCGCAGCGGTTTAAAGTAATTAAGCAATTAAGAGGGAGGAAAAAAAAATTGCACAGATGTTCCATTACAACGCAAATCCAGGCATTATAAAATTGGACGTTTATGAGAATTAGTGAGCAAATAAAGAGTCAGCTTGTGTTGTTTACATCCCAATTAACATGTGTGTGCAGACAGCAGGAGCCGCGACACCAACGTTACACCACTACCAATTCACATCACAGGTGGGATTTAGTCCTGTCTCCTAATTCTCATTATTCAAGAGTCAGTTACCAAGGGCCAGGGTGAAGCAAAGTTTGTAGGTTTGTAGCAAGCTTGCGAAACCCACTACAGACACTCCCCACCTTACGAACGAGTTACCTTATGACCGTTCGTACCATGAATTTGTTCGTAAGTTGTTACTGTGTTTGTTATTGACTACGCATATCTCCTAATGATGTAAGAGCTATAAATACTATCATATAATCAATAAAATATACTAAATCAATAAAATATACTAAATCGAAATAATTGAAATTCTGTATACAATATTTTGTATTTAGTAATAAAAAAGGAATAAAAAAAAGTTGTTACAGTCTACGCCTAGCTAGCGGTGCGGCTCTTCTTTGTTTAGATTTTCGAATCCGAACGAATGTTACTTTGAGGGTAGGTTTGTTCGTATCCGCGAATGTTCGTAAAGTGAATGTTGGTAAAGTGGGGAGCGTCTGTACTTAGTTCCATTGTTTCGGGGGCTACGTCACAATTATCAAACAGTACATTTAGGAAATTTGGCAAATGCATTTTTCCAGGGCGACTTACAAGTATCTCATTTACATTTATGGGATTTGGCAGGTGCCCTTGTCCAGATCGACATGTCTCATTCATACAATTGTGCAGTGGTATGGTTAAGGGCCTTGCACAGGCACCCAGACGTGTGGGAGCGTCAAGAGACTGGGATTTAAACTCATGACCTTTCAAAACAAAGATGACTAGGTTTCCACTCCCTATTAACTCTACATAAATGAGTAGTACCACACCCCTTACCACTCATTTATACAATTGAGCAGCTAAAGGGCTCAGCATGGTGGTGCTAGGATTTGAGTTAGCTTCCTTGCCAGGTAAATTCCAATCCACTACGGGGTCCCAGGTCTTGATTCAGGTCTTCTTTTATCTTGTGGGATGATTCTAGAGATTTGATGGTAATTGGAAGCAAAGCTGGGTTAGTTAAGTGCCTTTAGGTTAGGGGGCTTCTATTTTTGTCTTTGGGTTAAAAGGAAATCAGTTGCTGAAAGACGTGTGGGAGAACTTAGGACCCATGATGACCCAGAAATGTATGCTGTTAAATGGTATGTTTAGAAATGCAAACCAATTGCAAGTAAGACATCTTTGATTTGGAAGATTCAGAGTTCACCTGGGAGTCATGTCCCAGGAACTGCCAGAGAACCACAGTTGGCCACTGATCAAGACCCCCTATCTTCTCTTGCTCAGGTATGATTTGGTTAGCATTCTGTCGCATTTGATGACTCAGCCATTTAGCTGCATGTGGGAAGTGCTAGAAGAGCCATCACCTGTGATTGCCACCACCTGTCGGTTGTCAGGAGTCTAGTGCGTGTGGATTCAAAACCACATTAAGTATATATTAATATATTAATACAGAAATGTAAACATGCTCTTTCCTTTATATTACATCCTTTACTTCTGCTACAGAATCGACTCTTTCTTTCCCTCAGATCCTTTTATCTTTTCATTTGTAATTTTACCATCCTGTAATTCCAGAGGCTTTTAAGAGTTGAAATACCTTCTGGATTAGACGACTATTAGCAATCTGCTGGAATGACTAAAGCTATTGAAATGGAGCCTTTTCTCCCGGGAGAGATAACAGCACACAGGCAGGGGGTCGAACACGAAGGCGCAAGATGTTGCCAAGAATTAGCATGATGTCCCTCTCACAGAGTTGATTCCATGAACATATGTCAAGTTGGATGAAAACTTATAAATATTGCATAAATGTTTGCCAACTGGATAAAAAAAGAGCAGATTTTACATTTACCGCATTCAATAAAACAGAGATCTGGTGAAGCTGTGGAACACGTTCTCTGCTCCGAGATGACGTGTCATTTCAGCAGTGTTTGGGCAGCACTAACAATCTTGTCTGGCACATTTGCAGTCTTGTTAAGCCAATTCTAATTCTGTAAATTTGTGATAAATGGTAATGGACATATTTCTGGACTGTGTGTCCTATGGCTGTTTGCATTTTTGGCTGGAGCTCTTTTCGATGACTTCATCTTGCTTCCCCATATTAGGATGTTGAACAGAACACCATGGAAACAAACTTAAGAAGTTTGGAAATACCAAGACTGGCGATATTCCCGATATATTTCTGGTTAATCAAATTCCTAGGAGTTGCTTCCAAACCTCTTCATATGAAACATGTACCCTGTGTATTATGGGAGGCGGTAGCTCAGTGGATAAGGACTTTAAAACAGAAGGTCACGAGTTCAAATCCCAGCACCAGCAAGCTACCGCTGTTGGGCCCTTGAGCAAGACCCTTTACCTTCATTTGCTCAGTTGTAAGTTGCTCTGTACAAGGGCATCTCCCTTGAATGTATTTTTTTCTGCTCCTTCTGAAAACTCCTGACTAGTTCAACCACTGTATGCAAAATATAGAGGTGGATCCGTAAACACATTGGGTTCGAACCGGAGGTCATCGTCTTGTCGGGTTTATGCTCGTAGAGGACATAAAATTTGAGTTGTTTATTAGAGTTGAGGTACATTATAAGCCGGGCCTTGGGCTCCAAAGTCCAAAAAGATGAAAGAAGAGAACGTAGACGTGAGAGAGAGAAAGAAACTCAGCTAAAACAAGCTAAAACAATTCTTAGGGGCTTCAGAGAGACTAATTAAGATCTACTCACCAATCGCTTAGGACCAGATTTGTCAGATTGGTGAGGGTGAAATAGCAAAGATCCCACAGTTTTCTACTGTATGTTCACCAGCCGAGTTGATCCATGAAGATTTGCGCAAGAGATGTGATTTAACAGGCAAAATATATCCTGAGATTTTAAAAAGAAAGCTACAAAAACCCAAGTATTATTTACAGCTTAGAAAAGCTTTGGTTTGGAAGAAAAAACATGGAACATGGCCAAGGCAAGGGGAACGTTTTCGTCATATAGTTTCAATTTCCAGCGAAATAGGAAGATGAAGTCTTGTTTTCTGTGTTTGTGATGGAACAATAGCAACCATGGGAAGCCCTGAACCCCTGAACTTGGCACTTGGATCCATTTACCCTTGTTGAACTTTTGTTCATGGGATATGTCACAGTATAGAAATATACCATGTTTGCTACTGAAGAACTTTTCTCCTAAAACATTGCCTGAAAACGGAACATGGACATATCATATCTTATGATGATTCCTTGAAACGAACCCACATCAAGAATTCCAGCCTCGTAGCCGCAACAATTAAAGGCTGACCTACGTTTGTGTTCACACTAGTCGTCTTATCCCGAATTATATATACATATAGATATAAATCTCTATCTAATTCACTCCATTCACACGGTTTCTTACTGTGTAGACTTTCCAGATATTTCTCGTTTGTTCCATGCTGCAGCAATGTAGTGCTTAAAACCTCGACATCTCTGAGTCTTTGAGAGAAAAAAGCAAGAAAAGCTCAACGGGTCGGTCATTTGTAAGAAACCCAGCCGGCAAAAGCAAAAGGTAAATGGATCAGTGTACAGTGAAGACTGTTTGGGCACAAGGGCTCGACGTGACACGTGAACGCCAGCTGAGATGTAGCCTTTTCTATCCATGTCTTCACCACATGATAGCTGGAGCGAGAACAGAGGGCTAATAAAGGGCACTCAAGCACACAATCCAGCAGCTGACGAATTCCTTAGTGAAGATCTTCCGTGGCTTATTTCCAGCACATTGCATCATTAGGCTTGGAAAAGAGAAGATCCTGGATTTAAAAGTCTGCAGTTAAAAAAACAACCCCAATGAACTCAGAAGTCCATTTTCTATATTCTGTATATGGCGGATATTAGTTTTCAAAATGTGGTCAAATGTAACTTGATAGCAAAAACTGGAATCTGTACCTGACTTATGTCCTGTGGTCTGGAGGACCTGTGCAGCTTCTGCAGCTTTTAGCTTTAATTCCATGAGTCCAAGACATCTAATGAGCATTTCAGAGGCAAGAGTTTGTTAATGTTAATGAAATAGAAATAACATTTTCTGAGACCTTATGCAAGTTCTGGTGATAACTGGGTGTCTAATCTTTTTTAGTTTTTTTTTTATTCCAACCAAACAAGGGCTACACCTGAAAATGAGCATCTAAACAGGTGGAATCTGGTCTGGTTTGGTTGGAATTAAAACCTGCACCCAGACAGAGTCTTTGTGGAAAAGATTAGACACACCTGCAATAGATGATTCCTGTATGCAAAGCTTTTAATGTTGATTTCATATTCTGTTTAAAGCTGTCTTTAAAACTGTGCAACACCACTGTAATCAGAGCTTCCTCCATCTTTTGATTAAGTACCATTATATCAATCGGTCCCACATTTTTATGTGATACAAATTCCCATGTCAGAGCTCATCAAACTAAAAAAAACCTATTTATCAGTCGTGGCTGAAGTACACAAAGCATGTAGCTGAGTAAAAGTAGATCCATTCAGTAAAATGTGATTTCAGTAAAAATGTAAGTTTCCATTTAAACTTTCACTTGGATACTTGGTATCCAAAGTAGTGATTTATTATATATATTTTATATGATTTATGATTTATATGATTTATACTATAATGTTCCTATTATTATTTTTATCACACGACTCTTTACTTAATCACCTCAGTTGATGTGTAAAGACTCGAATGTGACTCTCAGCACACTGATCTATTAATAGAATGATATTAATGACTCAAACACTGATTGATTTCTATTATAATCATCATTATCCCAAAACCTTCTTTTCAACTAATTCAAATAAAATCATGTAAACGAGGTCACGTGTGTTGTGGTGAGTTCGAGTCTGGAGTTTCTTCATCATTTATTCCTCTCTAAATGTTCTGCTTGATGTTGAACTGATGCTGAACTGTATGTTGGTGATCAGTAGATACACCGAGCGCCGATCAGAACACGTGTAAAACAGAGCGTGCGCTCGATCCTGATTGGTGACTCGCTGCATGTTTCACCAGTTACGTTTTAATTCTCGTAAAAAAAAAAAGAAAAGGAAATACGAAATGGAAATACTTCATTTAAGTACAGTAACAACTTCCTGTCCAACGCTGCTGATTACTCTGATGGTGCGTTTCTGTTCTCCAGCATTTGCAAGTGCAGTGTAGCTGCCCCTTTACTCCTAAACTCTACTGAGGACTGAAGGAATTTAGGAGGGTTTTTGATTGCTGCCTTTATCCAAAGCGACTTACTATTTTCTCATTTACACACTGAGCCATGAGGGTTAAGGGACTTGCTCATAAGCCCAGCAGTGGTGAAGCTGGGATTTAAACTTACAACCTTCCAATCAGGAGTCCAACATCTAAAACACTGAGCTTCCCCTTTTTATTCTCCTCCTCCAGCACTAATAAGATCTGTAAAACATTGCTGAACATTGGTCCAGGTCCAGACTTTGGCACTTTGACTCTGACAACATCATCGACCGGGTCCTTAAAGTCAAGTCAAAGAGACACAACATAATTATTTCACTCTTGAAGAAATCCAGCAGCAGACAATCAGAAATTCATTACAGACAGAAAGTCAGGCAGGCAGAAACAAAAAAAGAAGAAAGAAAGGAAGATGAAAGAAAATAGAAGCCTGGACAAGACACAAAAGGTAACAATAAAGAAGGCTGGACAGACTACACATCCACGGTGACAAAAAAAACCCAATGAAGGAGAAAAGAATGAAAAGAGGCAAAGGGCAGAGAGACGAACAATACAAGGTAGTGAGAAATATCAACAAAATGGCAAACGGGAAAGAAATCACAAGATGCAAGGAAGTGGCAGGAAAACACACACACACACACACACGGAGCTCTAATGGATGTGAGACAAGGAGACAATGAACCTACTGAAAGTAATGATTCACAACAGAGTAATGTAACACAATAAGTGAGCTGCTTGTGTGTTAATGAAACGACAAAAAAACAACTCAGGGTTGCTGACGTCTAGAATTTCTCCGGAATGTACGATCACGTTCGAGGGAAATGTTGTTCGTCAAATTTTTGTCTCAATGCCACATTCACTGATATACTGTTCCTCAAAAACTGTGAGAACTTCCCATCTCCTGCTGCTCTGCAAAACTGAACATTTTTGACAAAAGTAACAGAACACGTGACACGTGATGTTTCATGGCGATGCCCCTGTGCACAAAGCCAGCTCCATGGACATCTGCTTTAAATGGGTTGTAGATAGTGGAAATATAGAGCTCCAACCCCATTGAACATCTTTGGGATGAATGTGAACGCTGCACCCCTGGATCCTCCTCAACCTCACCTACATCACTATCTGCCTTCACTTACTGGCTGAATTAACACAGATCTCCACAAAATCTTGTGGAACATCTTCCTAGAAGAGTGTAGATAATTATAATAAAAAAATAGGAAGTGGTTTCTGTACCTCAGAACATCATGAGTTTCTAGATACCAAGGTTCATTACAGGTTAGAGACCATCAAGACCCTCTTAACCTCCTTTCTGACATTGCCCTTAAGCATGTAGGCTTCTTGATTGACATCCAAATAACCAGGAACGAACACAAACTCTTGGATTCTGCACAAAAAAAAGCTTGTAGTGAAACCACATTCCCCCTAGACTTCTATTCAAGCTTCAGATGTTTATGACCCAAGCCCCCAGATGTTTTTTTTTTAAACGAGAAACACCCCTGGTTACAAGGACAATAATAAACAAACACAGCGGAGGGCAATGTCACGGCGGCTTTCGTCGTTAGCTCACCACTTGATATGCATGACTGCTGGCGGCGTTTCCAGAAGAGCTCATACTTGGCCTGAAAGGGACACGGCGTTTTTGCGACGACATTCCGGCACCAAATGCTAACGGCCAACCTAATCACATTTCCTGTCAATCCCTACCAAATGTCGCAGGCGCCACAATTCAATAGGTGTCACTTTAATTTTAGATCGAGGCACTCGCTAGTGCAAAGCCACAAACTTGCATGGGCTCTGTCTCTCTCTCACACACACACACACACACACACACACACACTTAATTCTACGATCACATAAAAACATCGAAGCCGTCTCAGATATTTCAACACTCTGACATCACATACCTGATTGCCTCTTGGGAGACGGTGGTTAATTTCACTGATGAGTTTAATGGTGTGTGTTCGAGACGGAGAAACATTAATCCGCCGCCACACACTGATCCACTCTGCTGTTTTCTCAGCCATCCTAGGAATTGCATCAGGTGTGTTGAAGGAGGGAATCAATGGAGCCAATCTGAAGGCCTCGAGGCCAATAATGCTGTGCGGATTATTCCTTTTTTTCCTCCCCCTCTCTCTCGCTCTCTTTATCTCACTCTCCTGCACCTGAGTCAGCTCATGAGATAATTAGCAAATGTTTCATATGTTGAATCAGGTGTGGTAGAGCAGAGAAAACACACACACACACACACACACTGAGGAACAAGGTCCCAGGGTACACTCAAATGTCAGGTCCATTTCTGGAAATACCTTGCTTTGCATGTTCCATGCCCTCCTCCTCTTCCTCCTCCTCATTTCCCATGATCTAACATCTAGCCAGAACAACTGGTCAGCTAATATTTAAGCCCTTTGTTAGCTTGGAGTGCAGGAACAACAACAAAAAAAGTGCAACCAGGAATTGCTGAGATGTAAAGTTTTATAAAAAGGGGTCTTGTCCGGGTCCTGGAACATCGCGGTGTCAAAATGCAGGACTGAATTTTTCGGGGGAAAAAATACGATAAAAAATAACTGCCCTTACAAACTTAGTCCTCCAAGTTGTGTCACTTCATGAGTTATATTTTTTTTTATTATTATTTTATAAATAAATAAATGAAAGAACGAACAACTCGGACCAGAGAACTCATGCGATGAGCCACTCAGTTCTGTTTCCTCTGTAACGCACTGCGTAGTGTCTACGGGGGGTCACGTGATCAAACTGCCCAGTTCTGTTTCCTGTACTTAACCTACGGAGTTTTCGCGATGCTTTGTTTATGCGGAAGAAAATGAACGAATCGCTCTTCGGGACGACTCATTCTTCTGAGTCAGGTTAAAGACTCATTCGAAATAAACAAATCGTTCAAGAACCACAATCACTAATGAGTAATGCTCAGGGGTCCAAAGGAACCGAAACGCGGAGTGGAAAAAACATTGCCTGGAATCCGAAATTCACGAGTAAGCTTCGTCATGCTAGCACTTGCTCTTTCACAAGTACTGAAATGTGTTATTTTTTGGTTCTGGATTTTACTGTTTTTGTTTTTTGGTAATGAACAAACAAATCCTGGAATTGAAAATGATTAATGCATTTTGAAGGAATTTGCAATCAAGTCATTAAAACCTGGTAGTTAAGGGGTTAAAAATCCAATATCTACCCCCTCCTAACACTGAGCTATCTAAGACTGGATCTCACAACCTTCCAGTGAATAATGCAGGAGCGTATTCACAGAGCCAGACCTGCTTTTATTCAAATATTCAGTCGATGCGTACTTTCAAGGTCGGTTTACTGCACTGCAAAACAAAACAAAAAAACCCCTCCCTTCTTGTCAGCACATCTCTGCTGAAGCTAGATTTGATGGACATGGCCGTATCTCCTTAACCTAATCATCCCAACTCTAATTTAATCTGGCCTGAGAAAGACAGGGAAAGATTGGACTTTGTGTGGACCGCGAAATGAAAAACTGTTCAGAGATTCATACGCCGTCATGGTTTCGGTTGTATTTATCGTAAACGGTGTAGAGCCAGACGTCTGAGGTTTGTGTTTTTTACGAAAAGATGACAGAGATGTTAAGCTGAGTATAATGATTTAAGATATAATGAGATGATAAGCGGAACAGAGTGGATATCATGCCAGATTGATCATTTAGGATATTCTTCTTTTAATATCTCGATTGAGGAGGATCGTTTTGTAACGTATACTTTGAAGGCTTTAAGGATCTGGCCTCAAAAAAAGAATAAAAAGCCCATCATGTACCATTCTGATTGATGTGTAGCAGCTCGAATATTTGCTGATGATATACAGCTTCTCCAACTGCAAACATTCCGATGGCAGGTAAATAGCGCTAACGCAAACGATGATAACTGGAGCTCCCAGTGCTGAACGCTATTCATCATTCTGAATTAAGTTCGATTCCATTAAATAAACAGTTGCAGTCGGATGGTTGCATAGGGACAGCGGCTGTTAGGCGGCACATTGTTCCAGGTGATTGCCTGACTAATCTGATTTCGTCTGGATGTGCACACTCATGCTGCAGAGCTTCTTTATGCATGTGCACCAGAAAGCGTGCATAATAGGCCATATTAAGCATCTTCCCTGACCCAGAAAATGCTACAATCAAACCATTTAGAGGTGCACTTGCTTCAGTCGTTTCACGGCCACTTCGTGGCGGCTTTTCTATAGGGGGCTTGTGTGATGTTTAGCTTAACGTTACTAGGTCCTGTTTCACAGCTCCGATATCGTGATGGATTACCAGGCGTGGATGGGTTTTTTGTGCGTTATTTGCAGATAAGATTTTTGTAGCAAGTTGTTGATTTTTGAACAGAGGGAATAGAATCTGGAGAGCTGTACTCATATAGTCAGAGAGGACTGAATCCTAAAATAGCTTAATCTCAGAAGCCCGATTTATACGCATTTGCATGAGTCAAGCTGAGGTCATAGTTTTTCTTCTCACATTATTCATATGGAATCCGACTCAATTACTTATGCGTGTTGGAATTTCTGAGGGTGTCCTGATCAGGTTATGGGGTGTAATTATATCCCAGCAGGAAAAATAATGGAGGTTTAGTGGTTAAAGGTCTGCATCCTGCACTAGAACCTCTGCTGAGTCCTTAACCCCCACTTGTTTAAATCAGACTGGATTCTGCATTAATTTGAAGTGTCAGAAAAAAGATGATGATACAAAAAGGTTCATATTTCACCTACTCGCATCTTAACTTACATGCTTCAGTGCTGCATAGGATTAAAATTACAGTCCTGTTCCAAACCACCCATGAAACTCCATTCCACCACATTCCCACAGATCTCTTCTGCGTCTCTGCTCCATCTCCTTTATACTTGTATTCACCCCGTCCTCATAAGCCACTCTCCACATTTGCCACATTGCCAGTAGCCTCAATTTCAAAATCCCAATCTATGCAGGCCTTATCTCCATATCCACTACATCTCTACAAACATCTCTCTAACATCTCCATGCCTGTTACATCCCCAAAGAGCTTATCTCAATATACATTCCATTCCATGCCCCATTCCATATTTACAGCCAGATCCCAACTACGTATTTTCCAAACCAGATTTGTGTCCACCAAGTCCCATCCATATTCTTATTTATAACCCCACCTCATCTCCATCTCCACCACATTCCCAAATGCTCCTCTATCTTTATCTACCACATTCCCACATGCCCCTACACCTTGATCCATCACATACCCACAGGCCCAATTGCAGTATCCACAGCAGCCACACAGATCTAATCTCTGTATCTCTCTGACTACGTCCCTACAGCGCCACCTTCAAACAGTGTTTTATCTCATCTTCACACCTCCACCTGCTTGACATCCCCACAAGTCCCATCTTCACTCCTATTTAGTTGTTACAACTAGACCTCCACACAACTCTTCACAACTGCCCCTTTCCAACACATCTCATCTCTGTGTCCATCACAAGCCCATAAGTCCCATATCCTCCGCCTCCTTATCTGATTTCCACAGGCCACATCAGAACTACAGCCAGGTCCTTTCTTCATCCTCACATTATTGGATCTGCAACAACATCCCTACAAACCTCATCTATTATCTACCACATCTTCCACATCCTTACAGGCCTTACCTCGGTATCTAAGATTTCCCCACACGCCTCATCGCTCACTTACCTGTTGGGTCACATTTCATAAAAATGTCTCTACACATTTTTCTTTACACCTCCAACTAATTGTTCATTTGTCGTTTTGTTTTGCACATGTATCATTTACTCGATAGGACTCCATGGTTTTCTTTGCACAACCTATTAATGAGTCATTGATCACTCCTCAGGTTTTGGCCTCACGTTCACACCGAGATGTAAAAAACTTTGTCACAAACGCTCTCCAAAGTGGATACGTTTGAAAACGCTGTTATCGCGTCGCAGCGTTGACTGTCAACACGATGACGGCTTTTTAGTCATTGCTGTGATGTTTCGACGAGCCGGAAAATAAATAAACGCCAGGTGAAATCATGCCGAGTACAGTACAGGGAAGTAAGCTTTTTCAGATGTTTTAGTGTGGATGAGCAACTTTTGGAAAGCGATTGAAAGCAAAAGTGTGGACGTGGAGTGTTTTTAGGGGTAAACACACTGACAGGTGAAGGGAAGAACACTGGTGATCTCTTCATAATAGCACCTGTAGTGGGTGGATATTTTTATCAGACAGCAAGTGAATTATGTAGGAAAAATGGGCGTAAGGATTTGAGCGAGTTTGAGAAATTACGGCGTCTAGACGTCTGGGTCAGAGCATCTCCAAAACTGCAGTTCTTGTGGGATGTTCCTGATTTGCAGTGGTTAGTATCTATCAAAAGTGCTCAGAGGAAGGGACAGTGGTGAACCAGCGACAGGGTCACGTGCGGCCGATCCAACAGAAGAGCTCCTGTAGCTCAAACTGCTGAAGAAGTTCATGCTGTTGATGATCGACGGGTCAGGACTGTTTTAGCAGCAAAAAAAGGACCAACAGAATATTAGGCGGTTGGTCACAATGTTTTGGCTGATCGCTGTAATTCCCATAACTCATGCTACTGCCAACCCACAGGAATACCATCACTCTGCAGTCTCCACCACCAAACTAATTTTTTGTATTAATTTGCCATGTTACTACTCACTTATTTCCGTATCTTGCTGTAGTCCAGATCTCATGCTGAAATGCACTAATAAACAGTTGAAAGGTTTTACAGCCTGAGTTTTGCTATGGAGCACGTTCAGACATTATTGGAAGAAATGGAATTGCTAGCATGGAGTTGCACTCTAACTCTAATCGAAGAGCTCATTCCTATTCAGAATTGAACACACACACACACACACACACACACACACACACACACACACACAAACATGCACTCTCTTGGGTCGACACACTCATGAGTCTATGTCCTAACAGGAAAACAAACAGTTTGAGCAAGCATGTGTAAAGGCCTTGAATAATTCACCTCATGTGGCTTGTCAGTTGGCCCGGTACCAGTGTCCAAACTCGCCCTCCCGGATTGACCTTCACTCTGCTCTGAATCCCAATGAGTTCCAGGCAACGTCTCGGGCCCCTCGCCCACATTACGCATTCGCAACACAGAGCGAACATTAAAGCCAATTTATTCCGGGGCAACACTATTCACATGACACGAACATTACCGGTGTTGGCAGATGCATTTGGAAGATTGGGGTAAAGCCGATTGTACTGACAAGCCGAATGCGCGAGGGCAGAAACTTCTCGACAGGAATAAACAGCGATGGCGCACCAATCCAACCTTTCACGGAGAATATTGCATTGATTCCGCCGTGAATACGCTGGTGTACACTGCGACGGTGTTCAGCAGGTTCATGGCAAGGTTTATGTGACTGAAAGTAAATTCACAGTATGAAGCAAAACATTAGGTTAATAAGCATTCGATCCGGTCTGCTGCACTTCCAAGCTGCAACAACATCAGCCTTAACTACTGACCTTCACCAAGTCAGCTTGTTTAATACACAAATAGTCATGCATTGTAGAAGTTTTATTACACCTTGAAATTGCAGCGTTTCTTATAAAGTCGATTTATTTAAGCGTACAATCACACAGATTATCATAAATTCTAACAACATTGAGAGACCTGAGCCGGAACATCTGGCTTTTCTGGCCAGATGTGGTTCTTTCTCTGACCCAAACTTCGAGGCTCACAAGTGTATCGGACGTCTTTAGATGCTGGAGTATAAAATTCTTTCATTCACTTGAACTAGGAGACCTAAACTTGTGACGATGCCCCTGTGCAGGAACCCAGCTCCATAAAGATTAAAGGGTTGACGTGAAAGATCTACCTCTGTAGATCTCAAACTCATCAGGACCTGACTTTAATAAAACCCCTGTGGCTGAATGTATAGCCAGAAATCTCCACAAAATCTAGTGGAACATCTTCCCAGAAGAGTGGAGATTATTATAACTGAAAATGGGAGTGTGGAATTAAATGTTCATATAAACCTTTTTTTCCCATATTGTGATCCCTGATAGTTACAAGGTTTCTTTAAAGGTTCACTGAATGATTAGGATCTTCTTAAGGAACTATCTTGTGGAACAGGATGTTCAAAAAATACTCATAACAATCTTACGCTCGGGTGTCCACAAACTTTTGGCAATACAAATGAGATGTTTGATGCTGCATGGTGAGATTTTCTTCGTAGAACTCGTTACTCTTAGACGGTCCTGAAGAAGAGCCCACATCCCAGGTGTGCCGGATGTTCCAAACAACTGAATACTGATGGAAAGTTCAGTGTATTCTGAGAGCCACCATGGTTCTTGAAGTTCTGGAATTCAGAACAGCACAATGGTAGCACAGGAGGAATTTGACAGGAATTTCAGTCAAGGAAGCAGAGCTGCATGAAATCATCTGCATTCAGTGTTTGAGGCAATTCATCTTTATCATTGGACTCTGGAGACTCATCTGAATCTATAAGAAATTCGTTTTTTTGGAACATTATTACACAAACAATTTACATTCTCCGCCTGATACTGAAAAATACTATGACATTTGAAAACAACAACAAAAATCATCTATAAATAGTTACTATTTGCCAATTTAACAATTTTGACATAAAATTGGCAAATTTGGTTTCTAGAAATTTCCTCAACCTAAAAAAGTACCGTGAGGAAATTTCTAGAAACCCTCCAGGAATTAAATAAATAGAATAGTACATTTAGAAAAAGATTTTGAAGCTCCTAGAAAGTGTTTTTTTTTTCCCCCTTATATAAACGAAACTTTTTTGGTGCGTGTGTGTGTGTGTGTGTGTGTGTGTGTGTGTGTGTGTGTGTTTCAACTGCAACCACAGCGCTGGCATTTGGAAGTGTGTTTTCTCCCAGTAATGAATTTTCCCCCCAGAGGTCCAGCTGAACCTTTTCCAAATTCCAGTGCAAGGCTGATGTAATTCTGAGTGAGATTACCAACAATTAAGCAAACAATATGAAAAATGTCAGACAGAATTATTCTAATTTGGCATCAGCTTGTGGTGGGACAAAATCCACCCTGAACCCTGCTATTCCACTGCTCAGTGATTTCGTATCAGATTCTGAACAGAGTTCTCCAGGCATTTAAACTACTAAATACAAGAGAAAATGGTCCTGAGATTTCACACAACTTTCTGGAAGTTTCTCAGTAGACTTTTTTTTTGGTACATTTCAGTCAGAAAATATTTTTTTTAATCTTCACCTAAAGCATGAAATGCAGCAGCGCTTTGATTCTTTAGTCTGTCCATCTGTTGCTCTTCCTCGTCTGTTCCCGAGTCTCGCAGTTGCATCAATGTTATACTGCTCATTTCATTACATTCTGTCCAACATTCACACCAACATCTCCATTCTGGATCAGATTTCTCCTCAATTAAAAAAAAGATCATAAAGGTTTGTTCTTTCAGGATAAAAAAACAACATACTTCATCCAACAAAGGAACTCCTGAATCATCAGAAACATTCCAAATAGTTTTTCATGGTATGTTGTTTTTTTTTTTTTCACCCAAATACATGGCCAAAAGTTTGCAAACACCTGACTCAAAGAATAATATGCGCTCTTTTTAGAACATCCTACTGCACATTTAGTCTCCATTTGCTCTAATAATGAGCTCCACTCTTCTGGGAAGATGTTCCATTAGATGTTGTAGAGAATTGTGGACATTTATTTAACCACAAGTGTGTAAGTAAAGTCAGGTACTGATGCAGGTGAGGTGAGGAGGTTCTTGGGGTGCAGTCAGCGTTCACATGATTCCTAATAGGGGTTGGAGCTCTATAGCAGGAGATCTTCAACATGTTGCAACCCATGGAAAACATATATTCTGGCTTTAGTGTCCTGCTGGAGCAGGTTTGGGTCTTCTAGCTGAAGGGAATTGACAATTTCATGCTCTTGCATCCAAACAGTAAGATTCTGTACAGTTTGAAGAAGAACCACATACGGGTGGAAAAAGTCAGGTGTCCACATACTTTTGATCATAGAGTATAGTATATTTGTATAATTTCCTGAAAGAAATGTAGAAGAGCAACAAATCACTGGTCTTTGATTAAAAAATAAATCAACTGAGATTTATTCAGATTTTTTTTATATGTAAATTTTTTTTTTTTTTACAGTACATGAGATCATACAGTTGTACATCGGGGTTTGAATCAGTATTCAATTTTATGAAATGTGTACATTTCTTGTGGAGAGGAAATATATTCACTGGGGTCGTACACAAACTCCTTTTGGTCTGTTGTTAAGAAGAAAGAATTAAAATGGTAGGTTTTTTTTTTTTTTGCAACAATCCAAAAACATAATTTATTACTTTTTTTTAAGGGACAAAAATGCTAAGAAAAAAAAAACAAAAAAAAGAAAAAGAAGAAAGGAAAAAAAGATCATCAAACATTCTTGAATATAAAATGTTTAAAATAAACTTTCTCTTTTTATTATTATTTATTGAGTTTCCTATATACATGGCATAATCTTGTGCTTTGTTCCCCGAAAAGAGAAAAAGTCCAAAAGTGAAAAGGACAGAATTTGGACTACATTGGATTCGTCTTTCCTGGTCGAAGTGTCAAAAAAGACGTTAATTAGCGCTCCCCTTTTTTTTGCCGGCGTGTTCTGGGGGATGGTTCGCGGGTGAACGTGTGCTTTGTTTTTTCCGACAACAGCAAAGGCACCTGTGTATCGCTTTCTTTAGAAAAACACACTCTTGTGTGTGCTCGTTTTCTTTAGCCTGCTCCCGGCCTCTCGTCAAAATTTTCCCAGAAGTCTCCACTGGGGGCAGAGGGTCTTACAAAAATAGGAGTACCAAAAACAAGAAGAGAGGAAAGAAAAAGAAATCGAGTTTTTGCTCCATTTACAGATTGGGAAGATGAGGCTGCTAGCCGAGTTTGTTCCGATTCCTGAATTCCTGAAGGAAGGAAAAATGGGAGGAGGAAAATGGGATGAAAAAGAAGATAGGAGAATGGGTAAAAGACTCTGAAGTGTGAACAATAATGCAAACAAAAAAGTACCACAGAATCCTCCATTTCTGTACCAATGTTCAGTCTGAAACTGTCCCGACGCTCGGACGTGGAGGCGTTGACGCAAACGTGTCGGATGGAAAGGTTGAAGAAGGGAAAGAAAGAGTTGAGGAGGAAGTGAAGGAAGGCCTTTCTGGTGTCGGGCGAAGCCCCCACGCCACTCTCAGCTCCATAAACACACACTGTTGGTGGTCTGGCAGGTGGAGGCGCTGTCCGCGGGGGACAGGTAGAGTTTGCCGCTCGGACACACGCACACCTCGTAGACAGTGTGTTTTGGGTAGCTGGTGCCCGGGCTGAGCAGAGAGTCGACGCTGCCGTGAGGAAGATTCGGCATGCGGATCGACTTGCCGTTGAGAAAGATCTATTCCAGGCAAGGAAAAAAAAAACAAAGAAAGGAAAGAAGAATTAGAATCAGAAGTTCAACTACATTTCATACACGACCACAAGAATAAAAAATTGTGGGATACTGCGGACAGAAAGCACAGATCTGGCAACATCAACCTTCTAACAAATTTTTCCCAAACTGCATTGTAACGTCCCTTCAGATAGAACAATTAAAAAAACTTTCATTCACTTTTACACCTTCAAACATTAAGCTCCTCCCACAATTACATCATGTCATGCACTCAAGTTACAAAAGTTTGCAAACACCCGAGTATAACCTTCGCTTAAGATTTGTGAAGATCCCATTTTACATTTTGTCCGCGTTTGCTCGTATAATATCCTCCACTCTTCTAAGAAGGTGTTCAAGATTTTGGACTGTGCTTGAGGAGATCTGTGCTTTCTACCACGACGCAAAGTCTTTAAACCATCCAACATAAACGACAGATTAGAAAACATTACGTATATTCTTTTACCAACCAAACAATGACTGTATCTGTAAAACAGGTCCAAGTAACATGGTAACAACAGACACAAAATCGAATTCATTTCCTCATCCTCACACTCATCCTGAGTAACTTACAATGGTCACATTTATTCAAGTGAGCAGCTGAGGGCCCTTCTCAAGGATCTAAAGTGGCAGCTTGATGGTGCTGGGATATAAACTCACGACCTTTTGGTCAGAAGTCCAACGTCTTAAACATTGTACTACCACCTCCCCTTTCTGAGGAAAAGTGTTGAAGGGTTTTGAGTGGTCAACAAACAGGATTTCAAGGAATGAAAACGTGAGGAATACAAAATGGGAGGCAAAAATACTAGTTATATATAATGCCCCCTTGTACCTTCATGATTACACAATCGAGTCTTTTGTCTTGAGAAACATCTCTGGAAACTACAATCTGTCAAAATATATACAGTATATATTTCCTCAGGGGGTTCCTCCATAAGAGTCTCGAAATATGCTTCACTGAGATTTATGGCATTTGAAAGACGCCCACATCCTGAGTGACTAAAGAAGGTCATATTTATACAAGTTGAGAGCCTTGCTCAATGGCCCAAGTGGCATCTATTAAACTACCACCTCTGAGGAATGCTGTTGTAGGGTTCCACAAACAGTAGAACCTGTAAGAGGTTCTCCCAAGGAGGACCACCAAGGAACATTAAAATGTTTTAAAGAGACAGGGCTTTTTAAGATTTGCCCAAAAATGTCAGAATCTTGAAGGTTGCACCATGCTTGCACAAGGATTTCAGGAGTTTTAGAAGTGGGCGGAGTCAGAGATGCATGCTGATGGCATGAGACTGTCAGAGGCCAACACGTTCTACAGGAAAAAGTTCACTGCTTGTTTTAGAGGGTGTGTGTGCTTCATGTGTGTTCATGATATCTCCGACACGCAGAGCAAATGCTATTCCGTGTCTATTCGCTACGCTAGCGATTGATCCGCGAGTGCGTAGGCTGACGACCGTGAGCGGGGTTTATCTGCTAAGCCACACAGAATCCCCAATTTCACCTCTCGCTCATCGCCTCCATGTTTATCAGCGCCAAACCCTCAGCTCTGGAGCGCGAGGGTCGCTGAAGGACAAGGCAGAGCGTGTGATCTCCACCATAACTCACAGAGATGGAATATTACACGCGACGTGAGCGAGACAAAGAATGAGGACCTAATTATTATGAATAATGGAGTGTGTGGTGTCGATGTTGCGTATCCGTCCAAACACAAACACAAACGAGGAATCGTGCGTCTCAGCCCAGACACCCGAGACGTCGCATCTGTCACTCCGTCTCTTCTTTTTTTTTTTTTCCTTTCCCATTCTTGGCTCCGTCCTCCTGCTTTCAACCAGTTCCTGTCGTTTGTCTTGGAGTCCACTGGAAATGTCAGAGACAATCTGTCGAAGACGAGCGTATTATGCGCCTCGGCGTCATGAGGAACGCTATCGCGACGACTTCCACCATGAGTTATGTGAGCAATAAAACACTCCCTTGTCACGCTGTTATAGTAACATAACCAACGATGAGAGGTGTGATGAACGGATCAAACATTTCCCCACAAAAAAAGCAACACTGTTGTTGCTAAAAACACCAAACGAGTGCACGTTAAATGAGACATTGTATCGCATTGCTGTTCAGCCAAATTGTGTTGTTGCTAAGAATTCAACAGGACTCTACCCTGTCTAATGATCCAGTGTAATCTTCAAATACTAGCATAATGTGCATTGATGTGTATATTGAACTAGCATTTCCTTTTTTATTAGCATAATAATGTGCCATATGCTAATTTGAACAACTAATCTAATGATCACAAGTAAAGTTCAGAGCATGAAGCTGTCATGGTTTAAACCCTATAAATATCTACTAGCGTTTTTCTCTCCTTATTAGCACCATACTCCATGCTAACCTCCATAACTGCCAAGTGTCAATTCAAGATTTAAGATTCAACCAAACCCAGAATGTTAACATCACACATAGAATAAGTTTTGTCAGTGCTAAGATTTTTTTTTCACACTGTTATAATAACACACCCGACACTGAGTGGTGTGATGAACGGATCAAACATTTCCTAAAAAAACAGCAACGTTTTTGTTGTTGCTGAGGACAACAAACGAGTGCGCATTAAAGGAGGCATTGTATTGCATCGCTGTTAAGCTGAATCGTGTTGTTGCTAGCGATTCAAACGGAGCCTAGCCTCGCTAGCTGGTATCCAGTGTAATCTAGAATGATGTGCACTATGCTAATGTAAACAAGCAAAGAACAAACACTCTGCCAATGTGTCTATTAAACTAGCCTTTTTGTTTCTCTTCTTATTAGCACCATACTTCATGCTAACCTCCATACTCTATCTACCAAATGTCAATTCAAGGTTCAACCTGAACCAGAATGTTAGCATCACACAATAGAATAATTTTAGTCATTACTTTTTTGTGGTTTTTGTAAAGCGTTGCACATTCTTGTTGTGAAAATAAAGGGAAAGATGGAGCCCTTTGGGTAGGTTTACGAGGAGAGTTAACGTCTCCCAGCGGCGATATCGGCACTCATTAGTGCCCGTGGATCTCACACGGCCACCAAAACACCTCGCTAGTGGCCTGTTTACCATGCTAATATGTGTGTGTGTGGATAGAGTGGAGGCAACTAGAGTGAGGACAAACAAGAATGAGAAAAGAAGAAAGGAGAAAGGAAAAACAAACAAACAACAAACAAAAAAAAGACGGAGTGAGGGGAACGAAAAGTGAGTCAGTGAGTGAGCGGTGGGTAAACAGAAGAAGTGAGAGATGGAAGTGTTTTCAGATTCAGAGAGAAGAATGAAGGAAAGGCTCTCCCAAAATAGCACAAAAACACAACCGGGAGGAGGTCAGATGAAGGGGGATGGTGGTGTTCGATGATGGCGGCGATGGCGTGAAGTCGTCAGTGCACATTACACACTTCATTAAGCTGTTGAAATGCCTGGACCAGTGAGTCACATGACCTCGCACGATCCCATAGACCAAGGGAGAAAGGAAACGCTTTGCTGAGGATCTACGTTTTTTTTTTTCCCGGCGGCCGCTTACCCGTGCATCCAGATCACCACGGCAACCGAGGCGAACCCACGTAAAACTTTAATCAGCATCTTCTCGGGACGCTTATGATTCATGATATCGCCGCTAGCGAGGGGGGAAAGGTTAATCAAACACAGAAAGGGAGAGGGAGGGAGGCTGCGCTGAGGAGGCTCAGGTGTGGAGAGCACTGTGATATTTAGCTATGTGTCTCTATGGAATTCGATAGATGAAGATGAAGCACCCTGAGAACTTTCTGAGAAAAACTTTCTGTTTGAATGGAACCTTTGTGATGGCGTCTTGTTGGCATGTGACCACTGACGAGAATCAACATTGGACTCGACTGTAAAACAACTTTGCGTGGAGGAAGTGAGTCTTACATTTAGGCCATTTAGTAGAAAACCTTATCCTGGGTGACTTACAACTGAGCCATGTGAGAGTTAAGGGCCTTGCTCAAGGGCCCAGCAGTGGCAGCTTGGTTGTGCTGGGATTTCTGACCTTCCGGTCTAAAGTCCACTGAGCTACCACCAGCACCATTACTAGGCATAGACAAACTAGGGCACAACCAACTTGTGGGGCACCAGTGAGCACCCCCTGCCTTCCACTTCCTCACTCTCTCATAATTAGATGAGTTACCTGTTTTTTCTGATCAACATTTAGTATATGTTTACTTGAATTCAGGCAATTAAATGTGTTTAACGTTTTTTAAAGAAGGTTGTGAATGATTTGCATGGAGCATTGTGGTGGGAAGGTGGAGACATTGAGGGGGTGACAATAGGAAACTCGCCTAGAGTGCCAAAATGGCTAGAATCGGCACTCCCACCATTCTTGCCAAATGAATGCTGCAAAAAAATCCTTGTAATTTCTAAGGAAGTTAAAAGATCCATTAAAAAAATCGGAATGTTTGAGTTCTTGTTCCGGTACCTGCTTAACCGTCCTGCTATGTTGCGGCAGCATTTTAACCCGAGGAACCATTTCCTTAACTATTCGTTAAGTACGAATGCTGTTTGGCCAACGTTTGAAAGTGCCCCGTTTTCGAAGCGTTGCAAGAAGTTCATTTATTTAAACGTCCCACTGTAGCGATTTTAGAATAGAAATCAAACCCGAATGCCGCGTGTAATGACTTTGCTAGCAAGCTGCTAGTCATGTCACTGTAGTGCCGGCGCACTCCTCAGGAAGCGAGCAGGTTCATGATGTAGCAATTAAGAGTAAAAACGAGGAGCCTGTCAGTCCTCTAACATTTAATATCAGACTTTCAAAAATACGAAACAGGTTCAAACACATTCCTGTGAAATGTAGCACATTGCTAATTAGCTGCTTATCTGTGTTAAACAGTTTCGTGGATTTGCTTCCATGCTGCCGTGAAACTGAATTTAATAGGAGAGGATTTGAATATAATAAAGTTTTTTCTTTTTCTTTTTTTTTCCGGGTGCAGCTTTACTGCTTTTACCCGTCGCTGCTCCGCAGCTTTCTTCAGAGGATCAGAGATTGCTCAGTCATTCAGACATGTTTATCTCACACTTCAACGCTCCAGCAGCAGAATTCAAAAGCTAGCAGCGCTAAGCTTTAATTACTCAGCTTCCTTATAATTAAGTCCTTGAAATGGACGAGAGCGGACTGTTTTTCCTTTCCTTTTTTTAACACACGGTTTGAAAGTGTAAAGCTTACCACGTTGCTACTTCTTTTTTTTCACCAGTATCACGTGTAACGAGACCATTTCCTCGAAGATGTCAATGCGTGGCGAACTAATTTAATAACTTGAGATAGCGGGTCGATAAAAAAAACGGCTTTTATTTCACATATAGAAGAACAGTAAAAGTAATTTTCCGCATATCGTAGTGCAGGGTCAGGTATGATACAGCTCGCCCGGAGCAGAAAATGTTAAGGGCCTTGTTCAAGGGCCCAACAGTGGTAGCTTGATAATGCTGGAACTCAAACCCCTGACCTTCCTTTCAGCACAACCACATGTAGGTAGGCATTTCTCTCAGTGCAGATGGAATGGAAATCAGGATTGTGACTGGATTTAAGAACAATCATGTAGCAGGATGCTGAATAAATCCTTCAAGCCTCACAGGAATCATTTTAATCAATCTCACTTGATCTGAAAGTTCACTTGCAAAAGAAGAAAAATGAACGTGGGCCTGCATGGTGGATTTATAGAAGTTCCGTCATAGAGCATATGATTTTTATCCCATTTATTTGACGATACATCCTGTTATTGTTCTTCGTCTGTTAGCATGCTGGCATCTTCTTTACATTACTATTGAATGCTAATAAAGCAGAGTCAGATGATTAGGAACCCTGCTTAAGAAAACAAATAGGCAGACCTGGTGGTCTAAGTATCATTACAAGGTCTAAGGATTATTACAGCACAACTGACTTAATTAGTTGTATTACTAGATTCAAGCAAGTTACATTACATTAAAATGTTTTGCCATTTGGCTGATGGCCTGAAAGTATTGAACCATGAATTTCATGTACCTGAAGAGGATGGAGGGATCATTGGTAAAGGATGGAGGCATCAGTGTTGCAGTTGTTGATGATGGAGGGATCAGTGTTTAGTGATAAGGATGGAGGGATCAGTGGATAAATGGTAGAGGATGGAGGGATCAGTGGTAAAGTGGAAGAGGATGGAGGGATCAGTGATATAGGATGTGGCGATCAGTGGAGCAGTGGTTGAGGATGAAGGGATAAGTGGTACAGTGGAAGAGGATGGAGGGATCATGATGTAGTGATGTGGATGGTGGATCAGTGGAAGAGGATTTAGGGATCAATAAAACAGAGAACCGAAAGATCAGTGAAACTGTAAAGGAGTCAGTGGTGCATTAATAGAGGATGGAGGGATTATGGTCTAGAAAAGAAGCCACTGTAAGACTATAGCAACAGGGAGGTGTAGAAGAACTTAGGAAGGTTAAAAACAAGTGCAGCTGCACTCCAGATCAGTTGCCAAAGTCTTTTTTGAGGGTTACACATTCCAGGAGTGAGGCAAGGACACCCAGTCTTTTTAGTCGTTTATGTATAAGATATTGGATTCTGATCAGAAGGTCATGGGTTCAAATCCTAGCACCACAACGCTAAGCTGCCAATGCTGGGCCCTTGAGACAAACTTTAACCCTGAATTGCTGAACTGTCTGTCACATGCTTAATTTGTTATCCTAATGTGTGCACCTGTTAAGATGTATGCTAATTTCTAAGCATAGGCAAACTAGGCAGTCCCCTAGGGCGCAACCAGCTGGGGAGGGGCGCCAGTGATCGCCCCTTGCACCGTTGCCACCCTCTGCCCTCACCCGTTAAAACTATTTACCTGTTCTTCTGCTGAAGTTTAATATACATTATCTTAAATTCATGCAATTTTGCAATGATTATTAAACGTGCTTAATGTTTTTTATGGAAGGTTGCGACTGATTCGTATGGTGGAAGCATTGTGGTGGGAGGGCAGAGCCACTGAGGCACCCCCTCAATAGGACTCTCACCTACGGTACCAAAAATGCAAGAAACTGCCCTGAAATATGAATTAAGAATCTTTCAACAAACAACTTTTTGTGTTTTTTTTAATCTGGTTTGATTATAGATTTTCTGGTTCCGCTGGTCTACGCTGTGGACTACAAGGATTTTTGGATTTGTGTACATGATGTACACTTTTGCATCATGTCTCTCAGTAGCTACATGTTACACAGCGCACAGAAAAGACGTTTCCGCTTTGGGTTTGTTATAATTAATGATTCGAAACCGAAATGCCGTGTCTATAGAAAGAAAGAAAAAAATCTTTCACCATCTCACTATTGTGCTTTCTCTCTCACACTCTCTGTTGCTTTATCTTCATTACCTGATGTCTATCTCTTCCCCTGATTGCATCTTGCACTCTCTTAAGCAGGCCGTCATCGCGTCCCATCTCTCCGGCTCTGATTGTAATAGGCAGCTTGGAGCTCGAAACACCAGGATGCTCTGCTCGCTTTAATTCCCTCCTCTAAAACCAGCAGACGTATTTTGAACGTCACCTTTCACAGAGTTAGCCGCTGTCGGGGCTGATTTAGCTCACCATCTGGACCTTCTGAGACACCTCATTCTCTCCATCCAAATTGACAGCAACATCTATTTTCCCTTCACGTTACTTTTGCTGCTGGCTTTCGTCTTGTCACGTCTTGGCAAGTCGTCCTGCGAGGAGTGCAGGGGGGAGAATTGGAGAGCAAGGGGAGAACATTGGATAAGCCACTGAGTGCAACCGTGGAGAGGGAGAAGGAGAGAGAGACTGACTTGACAAATTTACCCTGCTAGAGGATCGGACAGACGTTTCAAAAGCGCTTTCACTGAGCCTCGCCGCCAGTGACTTCTCTATCATATCACAGCATGTAGTTCTCTCTGGCATTGTGCAGGTCTAAAGAAACGCCTGCTATCTCCACAGCAAAGGAGAAAAAAAACTCCCTTTTACGGGAACTTGACAGGACAGCATGATGTATTGCTCGGGCTGCTGGAAGTTAATTAAATAGCCTGGGCAGTTACTAAAGCGATGGAAAGCGAAGCAAAGAGAACAATTCCAAGATGGCGCCACTCATTTAGGCTCAGCGTGATGATGTGACTTTTTCCACAGATAGCAATTTCATAATTCCAAAAGTTTTACTCTCGTAATACATTGTTTATTTCGGATTCTAAGAAACAAGAGAGTCTTTGAGGATGAATTTCTAAGTGCTCACTAAGAGGGGAAACTGACTCCCCTTTTTTAAAGGACGGGGTTTTTGTCTGATAACAGAAACGCCTCATACATCTTGTACATGTTGATGCTTGCTAAAGCATCCAAAGACGTCCTACACAATTGAGTGTCTTTAACTTTGGGGTAACAGTTTGGGGAAGAACCACATATGGCTGAAAAAGGCAAGTGTCCCAGGGCTTTTGTGCGTTGAACACTGACGATGAAGGAAAGAAGGAAGCCCAAAGAGAAGGTTGATCAACATAGTGAAGAGTGCATGAAAAATGCAGATGTAGAGGACAGGTTGGTACAGAGATGAATGATCTGCTGTGGTGACCCCTATTGGGAGCAGCCAAAACAAAAAGAAGAAGAAGAAAGAAGTGTACATATTAACAACCACCTATCAATCATTATGTGTAATGCGGAGCCTTTTACCTGCTCCTCGACTAATCCTGGCTCTCTGCGTTAGCTCAATGCGATGCCATAAAGCGGAGAACGTGCTAAAGTATGCATGAGTGTGTCTCACGTCCTGGAGCTTGACAGCTTTGATGTATACCAGCAGCAGAACACACACAAAGAGACAGAAAGACAGACAGGCCTGGCTCGTACTGATATGGTTTGTAATTTTATGTATGACCTTGTAAACCAGCTGTCATAACACTGCAAACTAACCACCTTTGATGCACGATAAGCTCAAACCACTTGTCTCGGCATCCCCTAGAAGCTTAGCTGAATGCTAATTGTGAGCGCTTTTCTTCCCAAACCTTTACAAACATACAGATCCAACCATTTTGCCTGCTTTCCCACTATTATGAAGATCTATGTGTTTTCAGATTAATTCGGGTTTGCCTTTTCTGCTCTGTAGCTTCAGTACCTGCCTGAGTGAAGCTGTTTTCATCCACGGTGTCAGTAGCTACATGTGTTCTTCATTAGCACACTTGGTCCATTGGGAATCTCATTGATTATCACATTATTGATTGCCAGAGACTTTTAAGAGAGTCCTAATTCACTGAATGTCCAATTCTCTTCATCTCTGATCTAATGCACACCATCTCCCCGAATTAGAGAGAGGCCAGAGGTTTTCGTTGAGCCAAAAATCCCACTCCGACTATTTAGTCTGACTTATACCAACTTAAACATTCTAATTAGCATTAAAACACATTAGCATAGAAACATATCCTCTACCTAGGAGGCTTTTTCTTTGCTATTGATATATATCTCTAACTCAAGCCCCACTTCAGCACTTGGTCAATTGGGAATCCTCATCACTTTATTGATTTCTGGAAAGTCCCTGGAGTATACTAACTGCTCGATATGGATGGTTAACTAGCATCACTCAAAAGAAAAACAAATAATAATAATTAGAGACCCAGGACCATGTAGTCTCCCTCACCTAGCAAGAGCTTGAGCACATTCACACAAGGCCAATTGCATCCTGTAATGCATCCCATGTACACTATATGGGCCAAAGTTTGTAGACACCTAAGCATGAGCTTGGTATGTGCTTCTTTTTGAACATCTTATTCCACATTTAGTCCTAATTAGCTGTCATAATAAGCTCCACTCTTCTGGGACAAGGATGTTAGGAAAGTCAGTGGTTTAGGAGATCTTCCACTACAACCCAAGGTAAAGAATGTCTTCCTACAGCTGGCTTTGTGCACTGAAGCATTTTCACGCAGGTTTGTGTCTCCTAGTCCAGCGGAGGGAAACTTTTATGCTCCTTCATCCAAAGACACAATTGTACAATTGTGTGCCTCCAGGTTTGTGCTAACAATTTAAGAAAGAACCACATATGGCTGGAAAAGTCAAGACTTTTGTTTCCATAATGTGTCTATGTGAATGCATCTAGTCGATTGTGGAAAATCAATCTCTGGGTCCAATCTTTCCATCTCAACAAACTACAGTTCCAACAATCACTCAATGCCTGGTGTATTTGCTAAGCTAAGCAAAGTGATTTATATTTGTCACACATTAAAATGCTTTTTTTTTGCATATCCCAGCACTGTTGAGAAGCTTTTGTCAAAGCCCTGTTACAGTACCGCTGGAGCACAGAATGGGAAAATTGAGGTTCTTTCTCAGGAGCCCCAAGAGTGGCAGCTTGGTAAATCCAGGGCTGAACCCCTGACTAGTAACCCAGGGAGTGTTGGTGGTGGGTGGGTGGTTTTGGTGGGGGATTTTTAGTCCTGGACAGGGGGTGGCAGGAACACATCTTAAACGGGATGCCATTTTATCACATATACCCAATTATACACTATATACAGTTAGAGGTCATTTCAAGTCAACAATCTTCCAATTGAGAGATGGGAGGAAATCTGACAACCTGGAGGAAATCAGAAAGTAGAAAGAAAACCTGGAGCTGTGAGGCAGTGAGGCTACCTGGGGCACTGCCGTGTGAGAGAGAGAGAGAGAGAGAGAGAGAGAGAGAGAGAGCGAGAGCGAGTCGAGCACTTGGTCCATGGGGAAATGTAATCGATTTTAATGTTATTGACTGTCATTAAACAACGCAGAACAGCTAGAGTTCACATTCTACAGAGTGCTAACTATCCAATTCTGTCCCTGCGTCTTAGGTAGTTCCGACACCTCCGTAGCAAAATACTTTAGATCCTGCGTACAAGGACTAATAAACAGCTCACCTCCCCTTCAGAAGACTCCAGAGTGAGCTCTTTCCTGCAGGATGCTCTGAACTCCCCCACGCCCGCGTTTACCTCCACACCTTTCGGCGCTTCCAATGTTAGGGTCCGAGTCGGAGACTCCAGCCTGCAGCAAAAAAACAAACACATAACTGGATATTTTTGTATGCACCATGTTGGATTCCTCACTCCCAGGTCACTCGGCTAATAAAGTTCTGATTTTCAATTCGATGAAACTTTATGAATGCTGACCCACGGGGTCAAAAAAGTGTTATGAGAAAAAAGAATTATGAGAATGCATAAATCTGATGAGCTTCTAAGCAGAGTTAGACTGTTTTTCAGTCTCAGGACTCTAGGGCAGATCTAACATATCTGCAGAATTGACATGGTTCGTGAATTTCATTTGTGTAATACGTGTAAACTGCACGTGTGCAGAGGGCTGGTCTGTGGATATTATTCTTTATCATATATTGAAACGAGAGTGTAGGCATAGACTGTGCCATCTTGAAATTAAATGAAATGAAAACAATGGAAACAACTGAAAAGGCGGAAATCAAGGTTAAAAAAATCCATCGAAGCATTCAAGATTAAATCGAGACCTCTCGTCTTCGTATGTAAAGCAGAGCTTGCTCATGTTTTCTAATAGTAATAAAACAAAAAAGGACTGTTTCGCTTAAATATTCTGAAGCTTAAATACTTTAAAAGTCCTAAAGAGAATTTTGGGTATCTTTTCACACACAAGAGGTCACTCCTTTTTCAGAAATCAAGAGGGAAACGTGGGTTTCTGGTCAGAAGGACATGAGTTCAAATCATAGTGCCACCAAACTGCCACTTCTGGGCTCAGTTTATATATATATATATATATATATATATATATATATATATATATATATATATATATATATATATATTGGAAACGCCCCAAGAAAGACACAACAGACTTCTAGGTAGACCAGACACATCTGTTAAAACAGGACTGAAAGGTTCTTAGGCCACACTTCCTTTCCCCAGGGACCATCAGCTACAGCGGTTCTACTTCCACTTGAAAACTTAGAGACTTCATTATAACATATACAGGTAATATGCAGCTTTCACAGACAAACACACACCAGGCCTTTTTTTTAACTGTGAATGACAGATAGATCACGCCTCTAGCAGTCTTTTGTTTGCTAACTGCACCCCTCACCCTCAACCTCAACCATTAACATAGTTCAGCTTCCCTGAATTTCAACTCTGTTCCTTAGTATTTTAATGAAGCAAGGTTGGTGTGTGTGGACCTGGCACAAAGTATTCCCCAAGGGCTCCAGGAGGAGATGAAGCTCCAATTCAGTCACAATTACAATGTGGAACTAATCTCATGGGTGCGGAACTCAATCTACAGTGCGCACAAAATAAAAATCCCATTCTGCTCCAAAACATGAAAATAAAGGAGAAAAAACTGGCAAGGTAATAGAAGTGGAAGCGTTGAGCCGATCCTGATAGTGCTGCTGCACTGCACGTATCGTCTCGCCGTACATTGTTAGGTTATTTAGCCGAATAAATTAGGTTTGTTGGCAACCAAATCATGTGACTGGGCAGCAGACGGGGTGCTTTCATTTGCCTGAAGGGTTGGATAATACATTTATCAATCGCTCACCTGAGGTAAAACAGCAATTGACGATACTAACACTATTTAGAAAACTGAATTGTGATGTTAATGGAGTGTTGTCGATGTTATATTAAGCAAAACAGCAGCTGTTGTCCCAGTCAAAGTCATTTACACACTCGTACTCGTACACACCCACTGATCTGACCAAAGTGTATGAGTTCAGTCCCCCCTGGAGACCTGGAACTGTCCAGGTACGTCGTGCTAGCTTACCAGACAATTAACAGCTCGACAAAAATGAATACATTGACTTAACGATCCTATGTTTTTTCCCTTCAATTTCTCCTCTCGGTGGAATCTCTCCCCACAGGCCTCTTCAACACAGAGATTCAATCAAAGTATTGATTTTCTGTTTCAGGGTCTCCAGCGCAGGACGCTCACAAAAAAAAAAGTGTATAAATATCTCGAGTCCGCAGATGTCCCCCACGCTCCTGCTCCTCCTCCGATCTGGTTCATTTTAGCGATAGATAAGCATGCTTCGGTGCTTTCTTATCACCGTAATTCACACCAGCATCCTGCTCGACCTTCAGCTGTCTGCTTGACGGATTCGCCGGCAGACGTTTTTTTTCTTTTTTTTTTTGGTTTACATGACAAGCAAAAAAGCGAGCACAATGGAAGTGCACTTCCTTTTCATTCCAGAGAGAATGAGCAGTGCACTTTAAAAAATGGAGGTTCTGGAGGATTCTCTCTTGTAAAGAATGCATACTGAGATCTTTTGGTGCGATGAAGTCTTAAAAAAATGATAACTTCATTACAATTACAATCAGTTCTGGATGGGATACCAGGCAGTCAGCACTCTTATGTACTCAGACAATCACACAGTCCTTTAAACCGAGGGGTGAGATAGTGTTAGTTAATCTATCTACTAGTGTATTTACACACAAACTTAAAAAGAACATAAAAAAAAACATAAACAAGGTGACTAAGGCACTTGAGGAAGTGGTAGCTCAAAGGGTAAGGCTCTGGGTTACTGATTGAAATTTTGGGGTGTTCAAGCCCCAGCAACACCAAGCTGCCACTCTTGGGCCCTTGTGCAAGACCCTTAACAATCCAGGGGTGCTGTATCATGGCTGACCCTGTACTCTAACCCCAGCTTCCTGACAAGCAAAAGCCTAGGAGGTGGAAGTTAAGTTGTTAAGGCTCTGAGTTACAGATCGAAGGGTCAGGGGTTCATTCCTCAGCACCAGCAATGTGTCACTCTTGGGGCCCTTAAACAAGGCCCTTAACCCTTTCGGGGTGCTACATCATGGCTGACCCTGCACATTCTGACCCCAGACCAATTTCACTGTGCATTAAGGTACATGTGACAAGTAAAAAGCCTCTTTACCCCTTTACTACCCATTGCTCATCTTCAAGCCACCTAGTGGTCAAGAGAATTTACCGTGCAGGAAGGGCTGCAGGGAAGGGGTAGCTCAGTGATTAAGATGTTGGACTTCTGATCAGAAGGTTGCGAGTTCAAATCGCAGGATGTCTTATCTGCCACTGAACTAAAATCATTATAAACCAATCTAAATAAGGGTATCTGCCAAAAGCTATATACTGTATGTAAGGTAAATTTTTTTACCATAGAACTTCCTTAAATACAAGTGTATCCACAATTCTCTTCAAGATAACTCCCCAATAATTATTCGTGCATGCAGACATGATGCACATTTATTTAGCCTTGTAGATGCGATGTGAAAAGAAAGAAGCAAACCTTACACATTAATCATGTCCAAACAGAGCACAGTGTGCGAGAAGAAGGTGTGCTTCCTCCCCGGCTGTAACAATTTCGAGACGGAGAAAACCTGTGCGTCAGCGCATTGTGAAGCAAATTTTTCCCAGCTCACAGATGATAAGGCATTACAGGTGATTTTAGAGGTACAGCAGTCCGCTGGCAAAAATACTCACAGCATGTTGCAGTCTGACACACTGCGAGGAACCACAGCATGTTGGAAAGAATGGCTTTTTTCCAGTAGACTGTTTTGGCTTCCATTCAAACAGGCCTTGCAAAGAATACTCATGCAAACTGTCAAATGTAAATATACCCAGATTTTTTGTTATTTAAAAATAAATTACGCCCTTAGTCTATACCCAGCACCCAGCAAGTCTTCTGGAGGTTGGAAATGGGGAGTCAGTAAGGGGTAAAATCATAGCCAAATTCTACCAAAGATATTCTGTGTATTTTCAAGATCTTGGGCTGCTTGACTGATCATTCTGGCCTCAAATATTACAAGGAGTGTTCAAGTCAAACCTGGACTTTAAATGTTACAGGTATAAGACTTGATGCTAGTACTACAAGTAGCTAGTGTGTTATATTAACAATAGGTCGGTCCAGAAACTTTTAATCAAGATGGCAGACAACAGTGTTATTTCATGCATGGAACAGTGTGTGGTGCTGAAGTTTTTTGTAAAAGAAGGTTGTCAAACTCTGTGGATATCGACTGAAGACTTCAGGCACAGTAAGACATTTGAATGGTGTAAACAAAGATGGCTGTACAAAGATCCATCAGTGAGGATCCCAGTTCCTGATGATGAAGTGAAGCAGTATGTCCTAGGATAGTTTAGGCGTACTGAGAGACCTTTTGATGAAAAATCTTTAGTTAAATGCTGGGATAAGTGTATAAAGGAAGTACAGGAGTATGCAGTTTGTGCTCCTTGATATTTATTTTAGAAAATCCCCCCCATAGAAGCCCTAATGTTTGGTTCTTGCATCTTTATTAAAGCATCTTTTCTTCACCGTTCCACCCGCAGGCTAAAGACAAATAAAACACTTTCAATAAATTCAAGTTATAGGATGACTTTTTTAAAGGCCTTCCAGTTGTTCTCCTGTGGAATATTAATGGTACAATGTAAAAATCTAGTACCTAGTGCTTCCCTATCAGTGAATATTCCAGTAAATAACCTCTGTATCTCTGGAAGGTTTCTCTGGAGAAAGGTTTCTATATAGAACATTAGAACAGGGTGCTTTTGAGCAATGAGACTTATGAGTTAGGGTTCCTTCAGGATCTTATATGTCTTCGTATTGGCCTGTGAAGAAGAAATATCAAGAGTGCAGGTAGGAGCTCTTCTTTGGGAGGTTTTCTTTAAAGAGAGTTCTATGTAGAAGACCAGGTTAGGGTCCTCTTGAAGAATTAGCTAGTTGTAGTTTACTTTATATAAAAAGAAAAGCGAGAAAAAAGAGCAGGGTTTGATGCTGCAAAAATCGCTTCACCCAAAAAAGTTTTGTGATGACAGAAGGCTCGCAGAAAGAAAGATTTCTCCTTGGAGATCTGAGCAGCATGTTGGGCGTCATCGATTTGTCAACGTCTCCAGGTGCCCGGCTCGGTTGATGTTTGTGTGCGCGTTGTGATTTATCACTAACTCTCCGTGCGCCCTTTTCCTTTGTCCCTACAGTTCTGGATATTGACTTCTGGCTCGGTCCAATGCTAACATTAACCACTGGGATTTCTGGCGCTAACCTTTGCTTTCTTATTCCCCTGACACTTTTTAGACTGAGCTTCGGCCTTTCAAGATGACGGATGGCACTGTATCGCTGAGAGATGAGCTACGGCGTGCCACCAGAGATGGCCAAATGGCAGGATGTGACATTTGCAAAAAAAAAAAAAAAACAACAGCTTTTTCCAGAAAAAAGCGATATGTATGGCTCCTAATGTATTATGAAAAAGAAGTGGTGGTGAGATGGAATTGGAAGAAAGAAAGACGAATGAATTGGAAGACTATGAGTGTGGAGACTAGTCCCCTGCCGAAAAGTATAGCAAGTTTACAAACTGCTTGTCTATTATTTTTGTAGAAACAATAAAATACTTCCAAATTAGTGCCATTTTTACTGCTTAAACTGTGTTCGTTTTGTTTTACTGGAGATGTGCAGATTGAAGTCTAACAGTCTAATGATCCATGAAGTTGCTGAGCAACCCAAGAGGATGGATTTGGACAGTAGTTAATGTCAACAGTCTGCTTCAATGGCTCAGGACCACAGGTTGCATTTAATCACCATCACTGCACACCTTAACAACAATGCAACTGTAATAAATAGATATATAATATAATATATCGACAATAAATGTACAGGATTTCTTTTTTAAACAAGACCCTTTGAGTCTGGTTCTTCTCAAAGTTTCTTCCACATACGAGGTGGTATCAGAAAGTTTCAAGGCTAGTTTTGTAACAAGCCAACAGATGGCAGCACAAGGCTGCACGCACAGTCATAAGTAGCACCAACCTTAATAAGTCAGTTGGCCAAAAGACATCGTCCTGTGTACTTTAAGAGCTGTGCAGCTGGTGCTATTTTGACCCCTTGCATTACCATGTCTGCTATTCTGGCCACATGTGCACCCCGTCACCGAGCTCCTCCTCAAACGTGAGTTCCTCACGTGAAAAAACATGATCTCACTTCCGCACCCACCGTTCTCACCAGATTTAGCTCTTGCAGACTTTGCCCTCTCCCCGAAGATGAAGAACCGGCTCACCGTTCTGACACCATTTTGGAGATCCGCCGCGAATAGCTGAAGGTGCTCGACACGCTTCGGAAAGAAGACTACCCGTTCCAGAAGAACACTGGAGCGCTGTATTGCCGTGCAAGGGAACTATTCTAAAGGTAAAAGTGTGGAAACGTAAATAAAGTGCTTTCTTGTAAACCGAGCGAGTCTGTAAACGGTTTGATCCCGTCTCTGAGTTTTTCCTTCACCACAGGCGCCACTTGCTCGTTCATTAGGGACAAACTTACACTAATATGGAACGTATCCATTCTTTTATAACCGTTTTCTCTGTAAAGCTGCTGAGACAATGTTCATTGTTAAAAGTGCTCTACAAATAAACATGAATGGAGAACAAGATTGCTTTAAAACAAATCATGTGTTTCGTCATTCCTTATCGTGTCCTCTCGAACTCCCAGCATATCCACATCTTCCAATATATTCATCTTCTAGCATCGAAGCGTCTGGACAGAAAGCAGACTAGGCAAAGAGGGAAGAGTGAGAGTGGGAAAGAACGAGGTGGAGAGAAAGAGAGAGAGGCAGTGAAGTATCAGTGACTGGCAGACAGACCCTGGGACGTGATATACAGCAATTTTACGGCTACAGATGTGATCAGGAGTGAAAGAGCAGGAGACGAGAGAAGGACGTGGAGCTAGAAGGAACAGGACGTTCGGAGAGACACGGACGGGGAGGAAAAGGAGGAGGTGGTGGTGGGGAGGGAGATAAAGATTAAGGAATGCTAGACAAGCTGGAGTGTGAGACAAAGCCAGGAATAAGAGAGAGGATCAGTATTCACCGAGTGTCTGCCTGTGTATCAGGAGGCTGCTACTGAAGGACGAGAGCAATAAAACGGTGCCGTGGAACTGCTATCAAAGGGGTTCGACAAGTCCGTCTCCGCGCCTCTGAAGAAACGTCTTTAAATCATATAAACCTCCGAACCAAACGGCCACAAATCAAAGATTATGGAGAGGCTTTTTTTGTTTTGTTTTTGAGTAAAAAGTATGTAAGGGATAAAACTAAACAACTGGGTGGTGTGATGGAGAATCCTGATGTTGATTGTTTCTTACAAAGTTTCTCATCCGTCTTATACTTTCACTTGTATCTTTTGCACTGTGAACTATAGCTACATACATACTGTACTTCCTGCTACTCCCTTTCAAACCATACCTATCTTCTAGATACTATACATCTCAAAGTATTGGGACACCAGGCTTTTTTAGCCAGATGTGGTTCCTTCCCAAAATTTACCACAAACTTGGAGACAAACAATTGTTCAGGAGCATGAAATGTTACTTCACTTAAACCAGGAGATCCAACCCTTTTAGAGCATGACAATGCCCCTGTGCACAAACCCAGCTTCATGAAGAAATGCATTCCATTGTTTGGAATGGGAGATCTCCTGCTATAGAACCAGATTGAGCACCTTTGTGATGGATGTGAATGCTGGGGGCACCCCAGGAACCTCCTCATCTTACCTACATAAGAATCTGAATTTACTACGACCCTTGTGAATTAATCTCCACAAAATCTAGTGGAACATCTTCCCAGAAGAGTGGAGCTTGATAGAAGAGCGAATGGAGACTACGTGTGGAATGGGAGGTCCATAAACCTTTTTCCTTATAGAGTAACCTGATATGATCATATTGTATATATGAAACAATAAGAAGAAACCATGGTGGGAGTTCTTCTTGTGTGTAAACTGAAATTAGAAAGTTCTGAATAAAGAACCAGAGGCACATCAGAACCCAAGCACAATAGAAATTTGGATCTGGATTCCCATTCAGACCTTCACACATTTTCTGGTTCCTCTATACTTTTTTGCAGACAGGTTAATATAAGCGTGGCCTCGTCAGGTTTTTCTGTAAATATGTTTCCGGTTGTCGTCTAATAGAGATGGTGCGATAGTGACAATTTCAGACCACCTGACTTTGGTTGGAGGGCAGAGATGGTATCATCAGCCTCTTTGCGAATGAAGTACAGGTGGCATTTTGAAAATGAGAATCGAACACGGATTCTCGGTCCCTCGGGCGCGACAATCCGCAAATCCACAAACTCTCATCAAGATGTTTACAGTCCAATTGCATATGATATTTACCGATCACTGATGTGGATAACGAAGATTTCACTTTGTCAAAGTCGAGATAGGGAAATACGACATGACCGGTAGTGATACATTCCCAAATGGAAAAGGCAGAACAATCCATTTCCAACGTCTGTGCAAATTCCGGTGTGCAATAAAGCCGGCAAATCCCTTTTCAAATCTCTCAATTTCTCTCCTCATCCTGCTCGGTCCACCTGTAATTAATCTCTGGAGGGAGAGTAAAGCCATCACAATGCTGTCAATATGAAGTCCTTTGTACTGCACTCCTGTGTGTGTGTGTGTGTGTGTGTGTGTGTGTGTGTGTTTGTGTGTGTGTGCAAAACCCATTCCAGCTCCAACAGACTCCAATATGGCCGCTGTCACAGTCGCTGTTAGCTAGAAAGGACATTTTCTCTACTTTGCCGTAATCTATCAAGCTGATTTAAGGATTGAAAGGAAATCTTTTCTTTTTTTCAGGAAAGCGCAATCGTTTAAATCGCAAGCTTCAAACTTAAATATCAAACTCAAAGAAAAACGCTACCTTTCCGTATTTTAGCATCAGCCTCAAGAGCGTCAAAGTGCTGGAGAGAAACAAAATAAAGGATCTTGTTTAATAAAAATGTGCAGTATCACTTTCAAACGAAGGCCATAGTTTTAATAAACTATATTTGAATCACATCTTTAAGTGGTTTGATTGATGAAAAGGTCAAGGGTTCAAGTCCCTATTGCCATGCGGCCACTCTTGGGCCCTTGAACAAGGCCCTTAACGCTCTGTGCTCCAGGGGGGCTGTGACCCTGCGATTATGTGGAGATTTGTGTGAGATTCATTCAGCCACAAGGGTGTTAATTAAATCAGGTACTGATGTAGATGAGGTGAGGAGGTTCCTGGGATGCATCCAGCGTTCACATTCATCTTTGGATTCATCTATAGATCTTTTGAGATCAGAGCTCTATAGCTGGGGATCTTCCTCTCCAAAACATGTAAAGCAGATCTTCATGAAGTTTGCTTTGTGCACATTGTCATGCTCCAACAGGTTTGAGTTTCTAAGTTCAAGTGAATGCAGAATTTTATTCTACCGCATCCAAAGATGTCCGATACAATTGTGTGCCTCCAGATTTGTGGTAACAGTTTAAAGATCCACCACATAGGGCAGGAACAGTCAGGGGCTTTACCTGGATTGGAAGTTGTGGAAGATCTCCTGCTCTAGAGCTCCAACTAGTAAAGAACGTTGGGATGAATGTGAACACTAACTGCACCCCAGGATCTCCTCACCTCACCTAAACCAGTACCTGACTTTACTACCACCCTTGTGTCTAAGAGAATCTCCACATAATTGACTGGAACATCTTCCCAGAACAGTTGAGCTGATTATAACAGACAATGTGGACTATGTTCAACAAGAAGCATGTAGCAATCTGATGGTCTGGTGTCCTCAAGCTTTTGTCTATACAGTGTGCATTTGTATATGAATCACACCAACATGTACCATGAGTGAGCATTAGATCTTTGGAGGTGCAGATACAATTTATTATCATTATTCAAGTTTGTTTATTGAGCTCTATTTTCTTCAGAATGACTCCGAGGCATTGTGTCATCTTCTAATGAAACCTGAATAAAGCACTTAATAGATGTAGATTCCAGCTCAAGATAAGTCACTCATCTCTTTTTACTTTAGTTGCTTAGTCGTCTCTCAGTGTGAAGGGATGAAGTTGCCTCAGGCCTTCATTATCATTCATTATACACCAAAGACGATGAAAAATCAGCACCAACAGGACCAGGCTCAGTCAAACACTCCTCCCTCTCTGACTGCCATATCTGGCAAGATGAGTATAAAGGATTTGTTGCTTTTGCACCTTGTGTTGTTTGCTAATCCTATCTGGGTTTGTGATCTTTAGGATTTTGAACGGGAGCAGAAACCCTGAGTCGTCCAAACTTCTTCACACAAATGAGATGATGGACTGTGCAGGGCAAGACAACCCATAATTCCCCTGTCCATTACAGCCTCGCCTCGTTCCCCGGTGAAGACAAGTTGTCCGCTCTTCATCACAAACGTCTGGAGATCCGATGTGACCCGAGTCAGGAGGGGGTCAGATCCTCTTGATTCAGTTTGACTTGTGAAGTGAATCCAATTACGACAAGCTAATTAGTTGGAATTTGAATGATGAGCTCTCGAATCGGTGTGATGCAAACGCGGCCGAGCAGAACCGGAGTGGAACCGGCGACGACCCCGCCTCGCTTTCAAGAGGAAAAAGTCTGGAGTCTCAGTGGAGCCGAGCCGGGTGGAACTTGATTGGTTTTGACTGACGGATGACGGGACTACGGTCCGGTGATCATCCATCTGCTCCGTGCTCTGCTGCTGGGAGACGGATTGCGTGATGAAGCCGAACAGTTAAACGGAAGGGCTGTGATCTAAACGTCGATAGATTCCTTGCTCTCGTGGAAAGAGCAATGGTTGGAAAGTTTGAGTGCTGTAATATCATCTTGCTATCCAAACACCCAATCCATGCATGCAACATACCTCGGTACCTTGAACTTACGAAACCTGAACTACCCAGAATGAAGGCAAAATCATCTGCAGCTGGTTACTTTATTAGGTCAATATTCCTGTTCATCACAATCAGATAAAACAATCTGAAAAAAAGTGACTTGTTTTTCTTTCCATCTGTTGCTATAGCGTGCATCTTTACTCAATAAACTGCTCTCGGAATACATATCAGAGCAATGAGACCACTTTCGTCGTTCGCTCCATTTCTTATTCAGCGTTGATTAGCCGGCAGAGACGTGTCGAGAAAGCCGTAATCAGGAAAAATAAAAGCGAGAGCTCCGGCAATTACGGATATTGACCCACCGAAGGGAAAAGAAAAAAGGCGATAAATTAAAACGTGACTCTGTGACAAGCCAGGAATCGCAGAGAGAGCCTTGAAGAGGAATATTATTCCAAAAGGTCATTCCTTTCTCTGGAGTAAAGCTGAGGGGAAAGTGTTTTTACCTAACAATATCTATGCTGTAAAAAAAAAAACTATACAACATGCCATAACCCAACCTCGGCATTATTACAGTCAATTTACTTCCAGTTACAGCAAACTCAAAAGACTGTGTAAACACCTGAGATTGGTCTTTTTACACATTCCACATTTAGTCCCTATTTGCTGTTAGAACAAACTCCACTCTTCTGGGAAGATTTCCTCTATATTTTGGAAAGTACTTGTCGAGATTCATTCAGCTACAAGGGTGTTGTTACTGATGGAGGTGAAATGAGGTGAGGAAGCCTAGGGTGTAGCCAGCGTAAAAAAATTCATCCCAATGGTCTTTATTGGGGTTGACTTCAGAGCTTTATAGCAGACTACTCAAGATTTTCCAGGCCATCCCATGTGAAGCAGATCTTCCTGGAGCTGGATTTGTGCACAGGGACACTGTCATGCTAGAACAAGTTTGGGTCTGCTAGTTCAAGTAAACAAAATCACATTGCTGAAAAAAGTCAGGTGTCCCAATAGTTTTGACAGCCCATATATTATATATATATATATATATATATATATATATATATATATATATATATATATATATATATATAGTTTCTATTTTGCTCATACCCATCTGTAAAAATCAGATACGCCCATATATTCCATCGCTACCAATCAAAGAAAAGCCTGAATATTCTTTTCGATGGTCCACCCGATGTTCCTACACACACTTCGCATCTGTAACTGCAGACACGCCCATCTGTCCCCTTCATAAACATGCCTTTATATTCTGCTCAAAGACAAGCCCATTTGCCTGTAGCCCAGAGACACTCCTACATATTTTACTCAGACACGCCCATTTCGAACACTTGAAGACACGGTCATGCGTCCTGATTCCAAAAGTCCCCGCTTTGTCCCACTCAGACATAGCGATAGACAGACTTATAGACATGACTATCTGTCTCACACAAACACACCTACTATACTACTATATTATACACCGATTAGTCAAAAGCCCAGGTTTCTACCTTGCTAACTGTGATAGCTAACTGTGCTAGCTAACTGTGCTAGCTAACTGTGCTAGGCTCCAGTGATCTCTACTGAGAGTTACAGGAGAAGATTAAACTATGAATATAAGTTTTTGTTGAATATATGTGGATTTACATACACAATGGAGACAGTCCATTGGTCAGAATATTGGATCTGTTCATGGAATTTGTTCATGAAATCTGTTCATGGGATCTGTTCATGGAATTGTTCATGGGATCTGTTTATGGAATCTGTTCATAGGATCTGTTCATGAAATCAGTCTATGAAATCAGTTCATGGGATTCATTCATAAAATTTGGCAATGGGATCTTTCAATAGGATCCATAAATGGAATCCGTCTATGAAATAGTTTCTATTTCCTCCATAAAACAGGATTATTCCTGAAGTCAGAAACTCAGTAAACATTAGTAAAACATCAGTAAATTCACTGTCCATCATAATTCACTTGAGTAAACTTCTGGGAGAACTCTGGCTTTTAACCACGCCTCTTCCTACAAAAGATGCGACTTCCTGGCACACACTATTTATTAAACTGATGGACATCTGGGCTCTGAGATCGGCGCACATATTTATGAACATCAGCGTGGCGGTGTAAAACTAAACCCTCCTGAAAGAGCTCAGACTTCAGCTCCACTTAACGTCAAATCACCGCCAAGGCATGAGACGAGGAATTAAATTACATGTGAGTTCCGGTGTCTATCCAGAAATCGAGGGATACCGCTGGGTTCATGAGACACCCATGACTTTACCTCAAACATCTAAGAGGAGGCCATGACGAGAATAAAAGAGAGAGGAAGGAATTCTAATGATTCAACAAAAGTTCATGTTTAAACAATGAGTTCAATTCATAAATTTTAATCCGCTGGGATAAAACTCAACACGCTCGGAGCTTGTCTCACATAAACGTCAATGAGTGCAGTATGAATAACAAAACGTCGCGAGAGCACGTGTGGAATATGAAGCTCTTAGATCAGGGTTCAGTCTTAGGTTTTAAAAGAGTCACTTGTTTGTGGATCCTTTATTTATCACATCTGTTCTTCATCCTGCTATTCTTTTACTAACATTCACTTTATTCTTTTATTCTCTCCTTTTGAATTTTTTTTTTCAACAACAGTATGGGGTTTTTATATTTATGTATTCCATCCATCTATCCATCTATCCATCTATCCATCCATCCATCCATCCATCCATCCATCCATCCACTTTTGCACTGGACTCTACATGAAACACTTGTAATTTTCAGAAACAATCACAAAGGTAAAAAATTAATTAATATAAAAATGTGGATGTTACAACAACAACAAGAACAATGACATAAATAAATGAAAAAATTTAAATTAAAAACTGAATAAAAAAAAAAAAAAAACTCCTGCAAAATCTTGGTAGCTTTTATATATATATATATATATTTTGCTGAACTCCGTATTAAACCAGCTGTATATCATTAGCCGCTAATGGACTCCATTAGTTCATTATGTGTATCATTGACTTTAACTGCATAATTCTGAGAGAAAGAAGAGAGAGAGAGAGAGAGAGAGAGAGAGAGAGAGAGAGAAGAGGGAGATATTATTCCTCTCTACCCCAACCACCAGCTTTCAAAAAAGTTAAAGCCAAATAGAGTGAAAGAAAAACAGCTCATAACTAGCATAATTAGCGAGAAGCTCATGAGCAGGATGTTCTGCGGCTCGCTAACGAACTCCGCTTTAATTAAACGGTGCGAGAGATAAAGCGAGTTCACGTCTCATCTTGTCACGTCTCATCACGTCACGTCACTTCACGTCACGTCACATCCTGCACTTTAATGAAAGAGCAATTCGGTGTGGAGAAGTGAATTAAAATAATCAGCCGGAGCCTGAGGGGACGAGCGCAATGCAGCGATGCTAAATACAATTAAAGAACAGAAAACAAAAAAAACAAAGCAAGATGAAGAATCCGGACAGGAACCGACACACACACACACACACACACACACACACACACACACACACACACACACACTTAAATTTGCACATTGTCTCTCACTCTGAGACTCACTTTAGATCTTGGAACGGTTCGGCTCGAATGTGTGGCGTCTCAACCGAATGAGCAAAAACAACTCCTCGTTACCTACAGAGAGAGAGAGAGAGAGAGAGAGAGAGAGAGAGAGAGAGAGAGAGAGACCCATTAAGAAAGCTATATAAGTGAGATGACCAAATGAGAGAAGAGAAGATTTGAAGAAAGGAATAGGAATGAGTATAAGGAAGTGAGTGAACACTAGCAGAAGAAGAAAAAGGAAACAGAACATAAATGAAAAGAATGAGAACAGTAAAAAGAAGGTGTGTGACATTTAGGCAGGTGGATAGATAGATAGATAGATAGATAGATAGATAGATAGATAGATAGATAGATAGATAGATAGATAGATAGATAGATAGATAGATAGATAGATAGATAGAGAGAGAGACAGACAGACAGACAGACAGACAGACAGACAGACAGACAGACAGACAGACAGACAGACAGGTGCTGATTTCATCACATTACAGTTCTCAACAAAAGGCTCTATTTGTTCTGAAATTCTTTCTTTCAGTCTTTTCTACTTCTGTACTCTCTTTTGTTTAAAAACCTTCTCTCTCTCTCTCTCTCTCTCTCTCTCTCTCTCTATCTTTTACTGTCTCTTTTACACATCTCTCTCTCACACACACAGAGAGAGAGAGAGAGAGAGCGTGAGAGATGTGTGTAAAAGAGAGAGAGAGACACTGAGAAAGTGTTTAATCTGATTCAGAGATGCGAGAAGATGGAAATGTAATTTTCTTAAAACTTGTGTGTGTGTGTGTGTGTGTGTGTGTGTGTGTCTGTGTGTGTATATGTGTGTGTGTGTGTGTGTGTAAGAGTGTGTGTGTGTTTGTGTGTGTGTGTGTGAGTGTGAGTGTGTGTGTGTGTGTGTTACCTGTCACTCTCAGCTTCTCAGTGCCGATGCTGATCTCATTCTCATCTGCGGAGAACAGCACTCTGTCTCCATCTGAGCTCCGGACCTCAAACCTCTGGCACTGAGCCTCCACTGTCTCCGATCCTGTAACACACACACACACACACACACACACACACACACACACACACACACAGGTTCAGATGATCCACTGATCTGCAGAGCATCTCATCATTTTTGTGCACTTTTCTGGCCACAAGCTTCAGAGAGTTCAGTCCTGCAGTCTGATTGGTTCTCTGCATAACCATCACACACCACACACCAACACAATCAGCAAAACAATGCAGCTATCAATCTGTTTATCTCTATATCTCTCTGCCTACCCATCCACGTCTGTCCATTCATTAATCCATGTTTGCCTGTCGGTCTGCCGTCTCTCTATCCATCAATCTGTAAGTCTGTATGTCTGTCCATCCATCAACCCACACATTCATATGCCCAAATGTCTGTCCATCCATATACAATATGTCTGTATGGCTATCTTCCTCTCCATCCATCTATCTATATGTCTGTCCATCTGTCTATCCATATGTCTGTCCTTCTGTCCATCCATCTATCCATCAGTCAGACCAAAGTGTTTAAAATCCGTGTTGAAACAGTGCAGATGTCATTGTTTCTTGCCAGTTTCTTGATGCAGTAAAAAAAAAAAACAGGCTGTTTTTATAAACCAGAAATTCAACAAGCTGCTGCTGCTTCAAGCTTTAAATTGTCCCAAAAAGAATTCAGAAAAAAAGTGTGTGAAGAATATATTTTTAAGTATTTTGTAAAAAAAAATATCTAGATCTTCTTCCTTCTGGTAGCTAAACTTAGCATTAAAAGCAACCATTAATGGATAAAAAGTATCTGTTTCTTTCAGTAAAAATGGCTGTTGTCAGAGTGTGTTATTCTTTTTCCGATTGTTTTTCCTCTGTGTAAGAGGACAAAATTGTTTCTTTATATCTGATGAAAAGCTGATGGTTGTTGGTAGTGAAGTCCCACTGAGAGGTGCAACATCAGAAATAACATCTGCTCTACAAAACCCCCTGAGGGATTATCACAAATATCCACTCTGTCCTCAATGTGTGTGTGTGTGTGTGTGTGTGTGTGTGTGTGTGTGTGTGTGTGTGTGTGTGTGTGTGTGGTGGGCATCTTGAGAAATGTCTGCCTAGGCTGGGATTGTATGCTATTTGCCGCTACGCTAGCTCCAATTTAAGACACAACACCGGAGGATTGGACAGTGTGTGTGTTTGTCCAGAGGATGTGATAGAGGACGCAGTGGACCATCGCTTCTCTAATCTCCTGCAGCAGAGACTCGTGGGAAATGGAGTTTTTTTCCGCTAGGATCAGCAGGATAAATGAAGCCGCTATGCTTTTCCGCTCGCCGGCTCAATCAGGGTGCTGAAAAAGCGCTCAGCGCCGAGCCACTTGAAGAACGCCGGACCACTTTTTGCGGCCCTGTACCACACAAGGGCACTCGAGTTTGATTCGGACACGGCGGAGTCAGACTTCAAGGCCTGAGGTTAGAGAAACACGGTAAGTAACCCCTTTGCACACACTTGACTCCGAAGTCAGAGTCATTGCCGGGGCTTTTGGTGAGAGTGTGGAGAGTGTGGAGTGTGTGGAGAGCATGGGGAGCGTGGAGTGTGTGGAGAGCATGGAGAGTATGGCCGACTTTGTAATCAGAGTCGGTGCTTTCTTATTAGCATGGCTTTTCTACTCTGAAATTCTTCTAGTCATCAAAGCACACAGTCACTTGACAAATCAGAAACTTTGACAAAGTTGAATTAAATCAGGTCGAATAAGGCAGGGGGACTGCTGACTCCAGCCAGAGGCACCATAATTCCATGAACATAACATGTCTCCAGAAACAAGAAGACTTTTGGCAAATGGTTTGCCCCCAGTGAAAGAACATTTGGTAACCATACACTCCAACAAATACTGCCAGAATAACTCCGTGGTTAAATGTCCGAGTTACTGATCAGAAGCCCAGAGGTTCAAACTGCCACTCTTTAGGACCCTTGAGCAAGGCCCTAAACTCTCTGTGCTCCAGGGGCACTGAATCATGGCTAACCTTCTAATCTGACTCCAGCTTCCTTTGAAATGCAAATAAAAACTGTGCTACAGTGTAGAAATATTACTAATAAAAAGCCCCTTTACCTCCTTCTTCTCTGAACCTATGCTAGATATTAAGAAACAAGCCTTGCAGCCAAGTGTGGCATCTTGAAGAAGTCCTAAGACTCTGATCATTCTGGTGGAGCTGTCCAGTTCTGAAATTAAAACAAAGTGAGGCATCTTGAAGAAATCCAGAGATTGTGGTGGATTGGTCTGCTAATAAAGCTATCTTAGACCTAAACTATGGGTGATCCTCAGCGAAAAAAGAGTGAGACTGGAGAAGAGAAAGTTGAAAAGAAGAAGAGCAAGGTATTACAGTGAGAGAGGAAAGGGAAGTGTAAATTGACCTCATATTTGTTTCATGCTGCGGGTGGATAGACAGAGATTTGAGAACAGCGGTGCTTCACTTTAGACTTGGAGAGTGCCTTGGTGATAAAACAGCATGAGCAGGGCCTCTGTGACACACACACACACACACACACACATCCACACACACACACACCCACACACACACATACACACACTATATTATTCATTCAATGCTATCTATCATATCCTTAACACCTGAAACTGACCTTGGGGAAGAAGAAAGGAAAATCCAGAGATATTTATTTTGTCTGTGAGTGGGTGTCTTTTCCTCCGTACCTGACCCCTACCCCTCCCAAACCGTTGTGGTTTATTCCACTCTTTTTTTTGGTCTCTCCGTCTCAAATTACACGTCAGCAGCAATTTCGTGGTCACCACTTAAAGATCCAAAGTGATCTGTCACTCTTCATAAGGTGAAGCATCGCCTCAACATTACACTGGCTTTTTGTCCTTTCTAACGCTAACCAGCTGGCAAAACATTGTGAACATTAACGTCAAACCATCAGTTAGCATAACCGCCATACAAATTATGCTAATTGGGCTTGATCTCTGTTCTTCTTTGGAGCTCAAAATCAGGGCCGCAAATGAGACTTGAAAATGAGTACCCTTTTCCAGCTGGAACGATTCTTGAACGAGGCTTGCTTGTAATTTTTAAGTCGAAAAGATTTCATGTCTGAAGTGTTGTGTCACCTTTTATTAGCGAATCCTCATCTGTACCGGGGACCTAATCTTGATAAAATGTTTGCTACAAATCTGGGCTATTTTTCACAAAGTTCTACAGCTCAAAACATTTGTAAAGGTCTATGCAAGGTAGTAGTCATAACAGCGAACACATGCTTCCTGTGAGACATGTGAAGTCAACTGCATATTTACAACCTGCTAGTTTTATCCACTTTGCTTTACATGGAAGAGCATAGACATGGATATTGACTGGTGTCTCTATGATTGACAGGACAGATTCAATTCTGTTTTATTTCTATAGAGATTTTTACAATGGACATTGTCTCAAAGCAGCTTTACAGAATGTAAGGATTATAGAAGAAAATTTATTTTCCAGTGAGCAAACCTAAGGATACTGTAGCAATGAAAACTCCCTTAGATGGTATGAAGAAGAAAACCTGGGAGGAACCAGACTCAAAAGGGGAACCCATCCTCATTTGGGTGACACAAGAATGTAATTATAAATCATTAAAACATTACGAGCACTCGCCTATGTGATTATGAGTAATGTCCTTTCTACAGTTTTCTACAGTCAGTTGGAGTTGTGGAACCAGGAGCTCCTCAGCAACTCATAAATGAGATAATCATCTGAGCTTATTAGATATTCAACACCAAAACAAGATGTCCTCCATGCAGTCTTTATGCAGTCTTTCGGACTCACAATCCACAAAGAAATGCGTTTCAGTTTCATCACACAATAAGGTACAAGAGACATTTCAGTTATTCAGTAGGAGTCTCCAGTGTCTGTTGTCCAGGGTTCTGAAATCTTCAGAATGGAGCTGCTAAATGGACAAAAATTACCAAGTCAATTGATGGTTCTTATAAGAAACCCAACTTACCCTAAACAATTGGCCTCCATCTTAATCATGAATAATTAAAAAAATGTGTAATGTTGTGTGAAGCCATGAAGCCCAAATCGGTAGCACAAACTAAATCGACCCCAATTACGAAGGCCAAGGAGGGATTAAAGAGGAAAATCCGAAGATAAAGTGAGACTAATTTTGATCATGCTGATAGGACGAGGTAGGGGAGTGCCTGTAGGACAGCGCTCGGCTTTCACTCACTTAATCCACACTTGATTGCATCCACACTTCCATGCTGAGAAAGATTTCTATACAGGAGGTGACGCCACTCCGGGGGAAGACGGCCTCCAATCACAAACAAAGATGCAGTTGCCAAAAAACCCACGTATGGAACCATATGCTTATTTAATTACCTCATGGAAATGGTTATGCTAATTAAACAAGCTGAGTGGGTTTGTTTGCTTCGGCATAATTTAATAGTACAGGTCAGTTTGTAGGTAATTGAACAAAATGGCTGTGAAGGTTGATGGTATTGGCATCCATACTGGCTAAAGCTCGTAGAAATCACAGCCCTTTTTATACTTAACGTTCCATTTTTACGAGATAGACAGTAATTGGACAGTCACCCACTGTGCATCACAGAATCATTAGCAAACAAAACCTTTTTTTTTTTTTTTTTTACAAGCCTGGATGTGGAATTTGCATCTACATCCTGTAGTTTTTTTTCTCTCAAGGTAAGGAGTACGCAAAGTGCTAAAGCCGGTAACGCAGGCCATGAAAAGATATTCAACCCTGTAAAAGAACACCATAAAGAGAAGCATAAAGCATCACAACCTCACAGGGTTCAATACAAAACCCCCAGCCAGTGGACAGCTACAAAACCCATAAATACAGCTTATAGAGTGCTGAAAAAAGGATATCAAAATTCTATAGAGTGCTGAAATATTATGGAGAGAGAAACAGTGAGGTGAGGTGCAAAGAAGGACAGGGTATGCTTTATATTAGTGGTATAGTTGGTAAGAACCAGGGTTTAAAATAAACACCCTGAAACGAAACAGGGGCATCTGTGGGGGCAACACAAGTTTATTACGTTTCATAAATTCAATGTTTCATAAATGATGTTTCCTCAATTAGGTGAGACATTTCCTGTTAAACTAGATCCACACTGTGATTTTGGCCAATTTTTAAAATCCTATAAGATTTCTATAATGTGTCTTTAGTCTCTGATCACTGGTTTGTTCACCGACTACCGATTAATCGCTGTTGTAATAATTTCCTGCTGAATGAGATCTGAAGATTTTAGACTCTTTCCTCCAGGGTGACGTCTCCTACGACGACCGGCAAACCAAGAACCAATACCAAACCTTTAAACCGCCTCAGCGAAAATGACAAAACAAGTCGGTGGACAGTACAGCAAGAAGAGAATCTTATGGAGGGAAAAGGAGTGTTTGACTGACTTTTTATTATCGAGGCGTTGTGACCAAAATAAACGTTACAAAACGTTACAGAACGTTTCAGTTGCTGCTAGTTACCGTTATCAAGAGAATGCGGGTCTGAATGTGTCAAGGGCTGATGATGTTAAACATGGGATGGGTCTTTTTCCTGTGTGGTCAGTTTTTGACTTTGGTACAATCTGACATTATGACAGCTGAGATCCTAAAGTCTAACAACAGGAACCTGCCTGTTCTATTGCAAAAAAGCAACAATTCTTTGGCCATTATTAAATTTCACATTAGGAAGTTAGAAACCAGCTCATGTTCTTGTGTTACCGTGCCATGGATGGAAAATCTAACAAAGACCAGCTCCTTTAGAAGAACTGGGATCAGAAGTGTAGTGGTTTAGACTCATTGTCCAACACCACTGCAATTGCGACTGCCACCACTGGGTTACTGATTGGAAGATTTGAGGTTTAAGTATAAAACTGCCACTATTGGGCCCCTAAGCAAGGCCCTTAGCACTCTCTGCTACACACTAGAAACCTGCCTGGGGCAAGCTGTTCATCTAAGCCTTGCTTCCTGAACAATTCAATTGTGAGATAGTAAGATACAAAGGTCACAAGTTCAAATCCCAGCCACACCACAAATTTGCTCAATCTACCTTTAATGATATGTTATTATTAATAATTAATGATATTCATCTATATCTAGTCATCTATTTTTTAATATTGTCATTTTTAAATTCACACCAATGCAAGTGTGATTTTATCAAGGAACCACTAGCCACGCCTCCCTCCAAGGCTTAAACTCTCACTCAGCCTCTCCCTGCTCTAATCACCTACACCTGTTCCCCATTACCTTTCCCCTTTATAAGGTCCCGATTCCACCTGACTCACTGTCGGATCTACTCATTACCTTGAGAGATCTACCGGACTGCCATGCGCCGCTTCAGAGGAAGTGCTCAAGATAGGTTTGCCTTTAACTGTTTACATTGGCGATCATCCCTGGACTACCCTCATTATGGATTCTACCCGCATTATGGTTTATACCTGCTCTCAGGTTTGTACTTCTCCTCAAGCCTCTGCGTTGTATATGTTCAGACTAAATAAAGGCAAGGTGTTTAACCATACTCCGGTTTCCGACTCTTGGTCTATCCGTGACAGATTTACAAAAGAATAACATGCATGTAGACTATAATCAACTAAATTCAGACTTAGAATCAGTAGACTTCAATCCCATACACATGTTTTTTTATAATTCCAATTCCAGTCTGCTAGAGCACCAAACCGAACTCCATTATTTATAAAATGGACTACAGACTCTATGGGAATCTTATTTTTTTATTTTTATTCCTATTGCATTTTAAGAATTTCAATCATCCTTCGGTCTCCGTACCCATTAATTAGATACTTCATTATTTAAAGAAAAAAAAACCAGGCCATCTTTAAAATTCTGCTCCGAAATGATCAAGATGTCATCAAAACCCGCCGGATTCTCTTTAGTGAAAGACAAAAACAACCCGAGGGAGTTATTCATATTTATGCAAAAAAAGGATGCCGTATGCATGATCACACGAGTCGAATTTACCCACGGCTGCTTTTAGTCGTTAACAAGCTGTGGGGTTTTTTTTCTTTTCGTACACTTCTCTCTTTTTTTCTTCATTTTATTCTGCAATCATGTTGGATTATGTTCTATTTTCATACAACACACGTCATGGGTTCTCGGCTAAACACTTGGGTTGGAGAGATTAGCAATCTGCTGGTTTGTGTAAACAAATTCAGAAACCTGGTTTGTTGCTCTTCTTTTTTGCTTTTCACAGACTTGTAGAAACGCAATTAAACTTATATAAAAACATGGCCACCACCTTGAAAGCTCCCGTTGCTCAGTCTGTCTGTGCAACAAAAGAAAAAGTAAAAGAACCACCCCTGAAATTGGAAACAACAACAACAAATGGAGAACAACAACAACAAAGGGACACAGAGAACACAATGCTAGGCAAAGGCTAAGACATGAAAACATGAACATGAAAAAAACAAGGACAATGATTACACATGTCCCTCAAAACAAAACTCTAACAACATATATGAAGCACTTCGGGTTCATAGAAGTCAAACAGAACCTTGGACAATTCCTGCTCAAACATTATATATTAGTCGTATATACTGGAGTTTCACTTTGAATGTAAATTAGATATAAGGATTGAGTATTACCCAAATGGTCAGGCGCTACTTTTGTTTAGCTAGACATCTTTCTAAATGCTAATCATGGTCACATACTCCTTGGCTCAGATGATGGCCCTTGATGTCCTGCTGGCAATCCCATGCTATACAGGTACAGTTCATTCCGGTGGTATTCTTCAAGATAATACTGGACGGCCTTCGAAAATAATTACGCCATCTTGAGACTGAAAAGGATCTGACAGGTTTTACAGTGGAGGCAGTTTTCATTTTCTTAGACAAGTGTGCAAAATCAAAACAGGAAACAGTACATACAACAAAAGAAATCACTTACATTTGAGAGAGTGTGTGACCTGAAGGAGTATAGTCCAAGAAAGCAATGAAAAGAGGTGCCCTCTGGTGATCTAAAGGGGTAACGTCCAATGTAGCCATGAAATGGGGTGCCCTCTGGTAATTTAAATCGGTTTCGTCCAACTTAGCCATGAAAAGGGGTGCCCTGTGGTGATCTAAAGGGGTAAAGTCTAATGTAGCCTTGAAAAGGGGTCCCCTCTGTTGATCTAAAGGGTAAAGTCTAATGTAGCCTTGAAAAGGGGTGCCCTCTGTTGATCTAAAGAGGTTTAGTCCAACATAGCCATTAAAAAGGGGGGCCCTCTGGTGATCTAAAGGGGTATAGTCCAATGTAGCTATGAAAAGGGGTGCCCATTGTGACCTGGGGAGGTATAGTCCAAGAGAACCATGAAGAGGGGTGCCCTCTGGTGATCTAAAGGGGTAAAGTCTAATGTAGCCTTGAAAAGGGGTGCCCTCTGTTGATCTAAAGAGGTTTAGTCCAACATAGCCATTAAAAGGGGGGCCCTCTGGTGATCTAAAGGGGTATAGTCCAATGTAGCTATGAAAAGGGGTGCCCATGGTGACCTGTAGAGGTATAGTCCAAGAGAACCATGAAGAGTGGTGCCCTCTGGTGACATGGAAGGATATAGTCCAAGGTGATCCGGAGGGGTATAGTTCAAGGTGTCCACGAAAAGGGGTGCCCTCTGGTAACCTAAAGGTGTATTTTCCAAGGTAGCTATGAAAAGGGGTGCCCATGGTGACCGGGAGGGGTATAGTCTAAGAGGGCCATGAAAAGGGGGGCCCTCTGGTGGTCTGGAGGGATATAGTCCAAGGTAACTTGGAGGGGTATAGGCCAAGGTAGCCATGAATAGGGTGTACTTTGATGGCCTGGAGGGGTATAGTCCAAGGTGATTATTAAAAGGGGGGCCCTCTGATGACCTGAAAGGCTACAGACCAATCTGGCGTTAAAAAAGTCCAGTATGAGAGATTTCACATGGCCTGTGCTTCACCCTTCCTTTGACTTTATGAAGTTTGACCTTTGGACTGTTTATGATATGGATTTTCGCAATGTGTATGGTATTTTGTTATTAACCTTTCTGAGCGTGGATCCTTGAACATCTCCAAGACCCGATTCTTTACTAAATTGGTTGATTTTTTAACATCTAGAATGAACTGAAAGCAAGTTGTCTAATGAAATTGCTTTGTCTTGTTTCGAAGTCAATGTTAGATCAAAGCCTTTGCGTGAGCTCGTGTGGATATGAGCAGCATCTCGGGTACTCAGGCCATGGCGAACGAAGCGATGTTGTTCTTAACTTGGCCCAAAGGCAGCTGCTATACTTTACAGAAAAACACAAAATGGGGCTCAGTAACAAAACGCTAATCTGTTAAGCACTTGTATGAAAAGGGCATTGATTGTAAGCAGACAGGATGAACACTCTGTGTCATGGGTTGTATTTATTTTTTTTAAGTGATGCATTTCACACCCACTTGAGCACGTTTCGAAAAAATCTGGAGCACAATCAGCCCTGATCTGATGGAAACACAGAGCTTGGGCGACTTATTCGATAAGAAAGGATTACTCTCATTCCCAATCAGAGCCACTCCAGAACCATCCAGCGCCGAGTGTCTTTATACCAACGCAATCCGAGACAATCCAAGGTTATTCCATTCCATCACGACGAGGACGATAATGAATCACAAGTGAGAATTAACTCTGGGGTACGGATTCAGTCTGCGTCAGAAGCGAGCACTGAAACTGAAATCCCGTCAAAACGGTTGTTTGATGAATAAAAATGTTGAGTGTGCGATTTTTAACCTCCTTCGGCCGCTTTCTTTTTCATTTCTGTAGTAAAATTCAGAAAACCAAATGAAGAGTTGAGCCATAAAAAAAAATCATTTAAAGAACAAAGATATTCATTCAAATTGATTTCTATAGTAACGGCTCATTCGGAGAACCTTGACTCATGACAGTGCAGCAATCCAGAACTTTGAATCATCTTATCAAGTTTGGCAATGACACGACCGTGGTGGTTTAAATTAGCAAGAACGATGACTCAGCATACAGCGAGGAAGTGCAGGGGCTAAAGAACTGGTGTAAATCCAAAGACTTGTCTCTGGACTTCAGAAGGACAAAAAGGAATCACTCCCAGCTGAATATCATAACGATTGTCAAGAACAAGCCATTCCTTGCTGTTCCCCCATGGAGACCCTTACCTGTTCCCTAAACTCCACCTCTATAACAAGGAAATCCCAGCAGGAAATCCCAGCTCTCTTTTATCTTCCTCAGAACATTCTCCAGAATGAATGTTGAGAGCATCCTGAGCACCTATAGTGGATATTTAAGATGGATGGAAAGATCTTCAGGGTTTTGCTTCCCTTAACCACTGACATTTACACAGCAAGTGTTCATATCCGCAAAACCAGCAGCATTGTGGATGATTACACACACACACACACACACACACACACACACACACACACACACACACCTATAAATAGAAATCGAAGCAGTCAAACACTCAGAGCCAAACTGTGTAACAATCAATCAATCAATCAATCAATCAACCTGTCTATCTATCTATCTATCTATCTATCTATCTATCTATCTATCTATCTATCTATCTATCTATCTATCTATCTATCTATCTCTCAGTAGAAGTGTAGATGTAACGAGGTGTAATAAATGAGTAATGAAAATGAAGCAATATTTTGATCATTCAGTCAGTTTTACTCTGCAAACATCAATAACAACTTGAGCTCCTCAGTTCTGAAAGTGATCAAGGTAGAAGGTGATCATGGTAGAAGGTGATCATGGTAGAAGGTGATCATTCACAGCTCGATGTGAGGCCTTACACCATTCTAATGCTCCTAACTTCACCTTGGGCTGTTCTTAGTTTACCAACGTCCTGCAACACCTCACACCCACAGCTGGAGTATCGCCAGGACAACGTGAGAGAAACACTCTGAGAGAGCGGCGTGTTGGGGTTTAATCTCCCCGGCAAAAAAAAATGTAAATAAAAACTCCTGACACAGAAAAAAATCCGAGACACGAAAAAAAAAAGAGATAAAAGCAAAAAAAAAGATTTATGATCTGCAAAAGATAAATTATTTATCTGAACCTGATCAGAGGCATTAATAAAGAGCAAAGAGGGAAAAAGATGAAGCAGCATCACCTGCATTAATCAGAGAGTGTGTGTGTGTGTGTGTGTGTGTGTGTGTGTGTGTGTGTGTGTGTGTGTGTGGGATTGCGAGACATGTATAATCAAAGTTGCTGTCATAACCTGCAAATGACTGATGTGTTTATTCACACACACAAACACACACACACACACACACACACACACACACACACACACACACACACACACACACGTGCGCGGTGCCCTCTATCACTGACATTTCTCGAGCGCATATGCATGCAAATTCTTCATAACCCCATCACACACACACACACACACACACACACACACACACACACACACACACACACACACACACACACGAGCGTAGGAGTGTTTGCCACAGCATGTTACTACACCGAGCTTCATCTCACTCTAATGAGAAAGGATGATGAAACACTGTTCTACGGCACAATGTGAAATTGCGTAACCTGCCTACTGATGAGTCACTCTGACACACACACACACACACACACACACACACACACACACACACACACACACACACACACACACACACACACACACACACACACACACACACACACACCACATTTGAAGCGCAAGCCACTGCAACAGAGCCTGAGATTCTTCTAAACCTGGTAGCTCTTCTACAGCATGTGTGTTTGTGTGTGTGTGTGTGTGTGTGTGTGTGTGTGTGTGAGCGTGTCATCACCACCACCGTCACCTCACTGTCCTGATGCTTTCCCAAAATTGCATTTTGACCTTTTACTGACTCTCTCTTGTTCTCTCTCTCCTCTTCTATCCCTCGTTCCCTCACCGACCGTAATGAAATTCTGTGACACGGAAAACCAGTGCAGTGGAAATGAAAAGTCGATAAAGAGAAACATCCTGAAGTGGACACATGGAGAGAGTGAGAGAAAAATGTGGGAAGGAAGGAAGGAAGGAAGGAAGGAAGGAAGGAGGGAAAGAAAGAAAGAAAGAAAGAAAGAAAGAAAGAAAGAAAGAAAGAAAGAAAGAAAGAAAGAAAGAAAGACTGGGTTTCCACTGTACCTAGCAACACTAGCAAGCATTTTCTGTTAGCAAGTTTATAATAAATTATATAGAAGTGTTAAGTATTAGCATTAGCCACTACCTGTGCACCTCATTTAACACATTTAGCATGATCGTCAGTCCAGTAGCTTGTAGCTAACATGGACTGACTGCTAAACTTACCTCATTGCAAGTAGCAAAACTAAATGATGTTTAAAACTTGTGTTTCTGAGTGTAGCACTGTATAGGTTTAGCATTGAGTTAGCTTATCACTGGGTTAGATTAGCGCTGTGTTAGCTTAGCGCTGTGAGGTGTCAGTGGTAAGAATTGATGCTAACACAGTGCCAGTTTTTTATTAAAGGTCATACAGTGACCTGAACAGAAGGCAGCAGTGCTAATGCACATACATCACGCTAATAACACCAGGACCATGATCCTCTGCTCTTTACACTTATAATCACTGTCCTCCATTACCCACAATGCACTGCAGCACACACACACACACACACACACACACACACACACACACACACACACACACACGCACACAATGTGGAGATTGATGTTATTTCTTATAACGAATTCAATGACAGAGAGAGAAATAAAAACACAGACACATTACAGGGAAATAAACAAAGACTGAGGGGGCAGACAAACAAATAGAGACAGAGAGAGAGAGACACAAACAGAGACAGATAGGGGGACAGGCAGTGACCCAGACAAACAGACAGACAGACCGACAGAGAGACAGAGACAGAGACATACAGTGACAGACAGAGAGAGAGACAGAGAGAGAGACAGATAGACAGAGACAGAGAGAGACAGTGTCTCTTGTGTACAGTTCTCTTTTTCCACATTGGACTGTAACACATTATACAGAAGGTTTACTGGCAGCACTATAATGTGTTTTGTAATGTATTATGTCTTGTGTCTGCACTGTTTGCACTTTATGTGGCTGAAACAACGTTCTTTAGTGATGTAGCTCTATGTGGTGTAGCTTCGTGTTGTGTTGTGTGATGTAGCTCTGTGTCGTGTTGTGTTATGTAGCTCTATGTTGTGTTGTTTGTTGTAGCTTTATGTTGTGTGATGTAACTCTGTGTCGTGTTGTGTTATGTAGCTCTATGTTGTGTTGTTTGATGTAGCTCTATGTTGTGTGATGTAGCTCTATGTTGTGTTGTGTGATGTAGCTCTATGTTGTGTTGTGTGATGTAGCTCTATGTTGTGTTGTGTAGCTCTATGTTGTGTTGTGTGATGTAGCTCTATGTTGTGTTGTGTAGCTCTATGTTGTGTTGTGTGATGTGATGTAGCTCTATGTTGTGTGATGTAGCTCTGTGTTGTGTGATGTGATGTAGCTCTATGTTGTGTTGTGTGATGTAGCTTTATGTTGTGTTGTCTGATGTAGCTCTGTGTTGTTTGGTGTAGCTCTATGTTGTGTTGTGTGATGTAGCTCTATGTTGTGTTGTTTGATGTAGCTCTATGTTGTGATGTAGCTCAGTGTTGTGTTGTGTGATGTAGCTCTATGTTGTGTGGTGTAGCTCTATGTTGTGTTGTGTGATGTAGCTCTATGTTGTGTGATGTAGCTCTGTGTTGTGTTGTGTGATGTAGCTCTATGTTGTGTGATGTAGCTCTGTGTTGTGTTGTGTGATGTAGCTCTATGTTGTGTAATGTAAATGTCTCATTTTACTGTGTACTGTGAGATTTGTGTACAGTGTAGCTCTGTGTTGTGTGATGTAGCTCTATGTTGTTTGGTGTAGCTCTATGTTGTGTTGTGTGATGTAGCTCTATGTTGTGTGATGTAGCTCAGTGTTGTGTTGTGTGATGTAGCTCTATGTTGTGTGGTGTAGCTCTATGTTGTGTTGTGTGATGTAGCTCTATGTTGTGTAATGTAGCTCTGTGTTGTGTTGTGTGATGTAGCTCTATGTTGTGTGGTGTAGCTCTATGTTGTGTGATGTAGCTCTGTGTTGTGTTGTGTGATGTAGCTCTATGTTGTGTAATGTAAATGTCTCATTTTACTGTGTACTGTGAGATTTGTGTACAGTGTAGCTCTGTGTTGTGTGATGTAGCTCTATGTTGTTTGGTGTAGCTCTATGTTGTGTTGTGTGATGTAGCTCTATGTTGTGTGGTGTAGCTCTATGTTGTGTGATGTAAATGTCTCATTTTACTGTGTACTGTGAGATTTATATGGTTGAAATGACAATAAAATCTTGACTTGACAGTGAAACAGACAGACAGACAGACAGACAGACAGACAGACAGACAGACAGACAGACAGACAGACAGTTATATTACAGTCAGGGTATAAAGAGGAGAGTGATTATTATGGGATGGATTGCAGAGGGACATGTAACACTAAGCTTCATCACTGAAGTGCACTGATTCTCCATACACAGACTGAACGGGTAACTGAGCATGTGTAAGGAAATAAACATGGAGCTAAAGGGCAGCATCTGTCATAACACAACATGCTGTGTGTGTGTGTGTGTGTGTGTATGTGTGAATAAACTGCAACACGCCATGCTGTTCTTTTCAACCAATCCATATCTAATGCAAAAAACATGGACTTCTTTAAAGATCCAAAGCACAGCTGTGTGTGTGTGTGTGTGTGTGTGTGTGTGTGTGTGTGTGTGTGTGTGTGTGTGTGTAGTCCATATCTGCAAGTTTTACATTAATTCCACAAAAACGCAGTTCATTTTCAAACCAAATAAATTTTCTCACCTTTGAAGAATTCACTGTGTGTGTGTGTATGTGTGTGTGTGTGTGTGTGTTACACACTCACCCACAGTAAGCTGTCCTGTGAGCTGGCCAAGGTCGTTCCGTGCATTCACCGTCACATTCCTGTCTGACTGTAGGACCAGTGGACTGTCCTACACAGACACACACACACACACACACACACACACACAGTGAACGAGGAATAGAAAATAAAAATTATGAAAGAAAAGTAATAAATTCTGAATGATGTCATGCTGGTTGTCAAGTCTGTCCAAAACTCTACTGTGTGTGTGTGTGTGTGTGTGTGTGTGTGTGTGTGTGTGTGTGTGTGTGTTGATGCATGGCAGCAGGGTGTGTGATGTGGATCAGTGGAGCCAGTCTTCTTGCACTTGCTTCCCTTGATGCACCTCCACTGAATATCAACACACACACACACACACACACACACACACACACACACACACACACACACACACACAGAGTAGAGTTGTGACTGCTTATTAATGTTCTGGCTGTAGTAGAGGAGTGTGACTGCACTCATTCTAGTCTCCCTCACTCTATTGTGTGTGTGTGTGTGTGTGTGTGTGTGTGTGTGTGTGTGTGTGTGTGTGTGTTTTAAGCATAAATTGATCAATAAAACACACACACACACACACACACACACACACACACACACACAGAGAAATTGAGAAAGCGAGAGAAACAAAGAAAGTGATACAGATAGGAAGATGATAGAGCCAGAACAGTAAGACAGGTCAGACAGACAGGAAGATAAAGAGAGGCATGCAGAAAAAGAAAGAGAAACAGACAGACAGACAAGGAGGCAGACAGAAATTGACAAATAAAAAGAGAGAAAAATGAGAAACCAACTGATTGACAGAGACAGACAGACAGACAAACAGACAGACAGAGAAAGAAGAAGGCAGAAATAGACATACAGCACACACAGACAAGGAATGGAAGAGAGAGATACAGTTAGAGATATAAACAGACAGACAAATAGAGAGGAAGGACCAGACAGAGAACAACAGACAGACAAACACAGACAGACAGACAGACAGACAGACAGACAGACAGACAGACAGACAGACAGACAGGTGAAGAAAGAGATACTTAGAGACTGAGAGAGAGACAAAGAGATAGGCAGAGAGAGAAAGACAGGTGGAGAGAGACAGACACAGACAGTAAGAGAATGACAGACAGAGACAGACAGACAAAGAAAGAGAAACAAACAGACAGAGAAATGCATACACATAGATAGAGAAAGACAAAGAGAGACCGACAAACAGGCCGACAGATAGAGAGAGAGACAGACAGACAGACAGACAGACAGAGAGAGAGCGAGAAAGAGAGAGACAGACAGACAGACAGACAGAGAGAAAGAGAGAGAGAGAGAGAGAGAGAGAGAGAGAGAGAGAGAGAGAGAGAAATAAGCATATAGAGAGAGACTGGAGTTGTGGATGGTGATTGGTCAGAAGATTGATTATAATTATAATAATAATTGTTATAATTGTTGTACAGAACGTAGACGAGACGTCTGGTGTTAGCGCAGTTAGCGTATGTAGCCTGAACAGCTAGCTTGTGCTGGAATCTGAGAGTAAAGCTAATGGGTAAACAGCTGATTTTTAAAGGCTGTTGAATAGTTTCAGGTTCGGCAGCATCAGAAATATCAATCCCTCACACCTACAGCATCGGCGCTAACACCACCTGACACCGCAGCTATGTGTCAGGTATGGAGCTAGCGCCGGGATGAACGAGGTGAAGAGTGAGCGAGTGTGTGACATTTCTCCACACCGCCATGCGTTTGATCTTCTTTAATAATGTTGTTGTGACGGCCCAAGGAGCCGAACTCGGACCTCCGCGATCCACCGCCTCTCCGATCGATAACCCATTACAACCCCGACACGCGGCGTTTCTCCATCCTCTGCACTGCTGAGCCGCCATGTGGGCACCATGGCAACGCCGTCCTCGTGATGCATTCCATGTGTGTCTTATGGAAATATTATAAGCACATATATGCAAAACATTGCATAACCCTCCTAAACTTTACATTTACCAAGTAAGGATTAAACAGAGAAGCAACCACAAGGCCAAGCATAACCTTCAGCATGATGCCACCACCACCATGTTTCACACTCCTGGAAAATGATAAATCAGAACTTGGTTATTATTTGAGTCGCAAATATATCATTTAGCAAGATAAAGTGGTTTTACTTTTTACTTTAAGATCCAGAAGAAAATCAAATAGAAGAAAAGGGAAGAAAAAAGAAAAGGTTGAACCAGTTGAAAATAAAGGAAGAAGTCCTGTAAAAAAAACTAGACAAAGATCCTGAAGAAAACAACAGAAGTTCCAGAAAGTAAATAGAGGAGAAGGTTCGGAAGAAAAAAGACAAATACGGGAAAAAATTGGAGGAGATCCAGACCAAATATAGAGGGAAATATCTAAGAGAAAATGTAGGGGATCCAGACCACATATGGAGAAGATTTTCCAGAGGAATATGGAGGTGATCCAGACCAAAAATATGGGAAATTAGTCAGATAAAATGGAGAAGATCCAGAAAAGAATAGAAGAAAATTTCCAGAAGAAAATGAAGGAGATCCAGATAAAAAAATATGGAGGAAATTCTCCAGACGATAATGGACGAGATCCAGACAGAAAAATGTACGGAATTTCTAGGAGAAAATGAAAGAGGTCCAGACAAAAAGAAAGAGAAGAAAATGGTTTGAGAAGCATGAGGGTACATTTTGGAGAAAAGCAATGGGTCATGCAACAGTAGCACTCGCAATGGTGTCAAAAACGGGGAGCTGGATCTTCAACTTCGGGAAGAGGAAGAAGTCCGCAGGAGCCAAATCTGGCGAGTAGGGTGCGTGCGGAAGTGTGATGGCGTTGTTTCACGTGTGAGGAAGAGCTCAATGACAGGGTGCGCACGTGGGCAGTATAGCAGACGTGGTAATGCACGTGGTCAGATTAGCACCAGTCACACAGCTCCCAATGTGCACAGGACTTATGAAGGTCGGTGCTCCTTGTGACTGTGCATGCAGCCCTGTGCTGCCATCTGTTGGCATGTTACAAAACTAACACATGGTATGCAGTTAAGAAATTCTGAAGTGACAAGAAAACAAGAAACTAAAAAGATGAAAAAATCATCTATACAAAAATATCCAATTAAAAAATATACACAAAAAGTGTATCCACAGTGTATTTGCTTTGGAATTTCCCCAATGGCATCACAGTTACAATCACTGATTGGGTTTACAAGCCAAGCAATTGAGTCTGGCCTCCGTTTTTATAGCACAGTCTCCAGCCCCTCTGAGGACGTAGCATTGATTGGGACGTAACCTTCTCACCATATACAGCAGCTGTGAAAAGTGTGGAAACTCCTCGCCGTTTATGGTTTTTCTGTTCAACAAACTCAGTAAAAGGCAAAATCACAAAAGAATTGGACAGTAAATGAGTGAAAGAAAGTTCTGTGGAGTCCAAGTGTGAGAAGAACCTACTGTATGTCCAAGTTCTGTGGGTGTTATTTCAAGAGTAAACGGTGGTCTGGAGTGATATCTATCATGGAATCACCTGCCCAGTCATTTCACCTACATCCCACTGAACTGCTTTGGGATGAACAAGAAACTTCCAACTAGTGAAGTTTGGAGAAAGGAAGTGTCCGGATGCTGAGAGTGCGTTATTCATGCTAAAGGAGGATTTTCCAAGAGAATAAAATGCAACATCTGGATATTTATAGATTTGTTTGGTCAAAGGAAATCTTCAGACTGTTCCCTCAACAAGATCTGAAACAAAAGGAACATGCATGTGTCTCTCAAACACCATAAAACACTCACTGTTTCCACTGTTTGATACACTGCATATCAAAGTGTAGTTCTATATAAGGCTTCACACAGAAGATCATATCTCTGTCTTCTGACATTTTCTTACTGGATGGTTTTCTCCAGACACTTGCAGTTGTGCCAAAGTCTTTCAATCTTTCTAAATACTGACATTCACATCACTTTAATCTCTTTCTAAAAAACTCTTCCAAGCATTTTGCCCTGAATCTCTCCTGCATGACTCCTGGATATCTCCTGCCTATCTTCTGAATAACTGATGGATATCTCCTATATATCTTCTGGGTATTTCCTGGATAACTGATGGATATCTCCTGAATATCTCTAGTATTTCTCCTGGCTATCTTTTGGATATCTGACAGATATCTCCTGAATATCTCCTGGATAGCTCCTGAATCTCTCCTGGAGATTTGCTGGATATCTTCTGCATATCTCCTAAATATCTCCCACCCCTTTCCTGGATGATTTAGTAAAGATTCCTGACATCAAACCAAAATATAATGTTACAGTTTCAAGGCTACAAAAATGTGGTCTCAAGGGTGAGTGAAAACTTATGCAAGGATCATAAATCTACCATCCTAAAGGAAATCCTTGGAGATTCTTTGTAGGAGTCCAGTGACAGAAGACTCTTTGTTTTTAGAACATAAGAACCTCTTTGGGAAAATGTGTACCATACATATCTCTCTCTCTCTCTCCAATCTTTTCCTCTCTGTTCTTTTTTTTTTTTTTTTTGCAGGAACACACACTTGGAGAATGTACACGTGACACCAAAAACACAGAGCTGTATGAAGCTGAAGGCTCTGAAAATCTAAGACCTGACTGGAGAAAAATTAAGAATGTAGGGTGACTGGGACACCTCCAGTTTCCTTCTGTCTTCAGTAAACTCTGTCCTCTTTATCTGAGGCGGTTTGGGCTCCTCACAATGGCAATCTCCTCAAAATTCTCTGGTGTGCAGGCCGTTCAACACCACTTCAATTCATTTCTATTTGTGAGGCACTTTTTACAATGGACTTTATCTCAGAGCAGCTTTAAAGTAGTTACAAGGTTGTATAAAATAAGTTTATTGCTTATAAGTGTGTTCATTATAATTGTAAGTTTATCCCTGATGAGAGAACCAGTGGCTGTAGTGAAGAAAAACCACCTTGAGATGGCATGAGAAAGAAACCTTTAGAGGAACGGGACTCGCCCTCATCCTCAACACCGAATGTCTATTTATTACAGTTCCAGTCTTGGAGTGTGTAGTAAAAGGTGCTTTAAATGCAGAACTGTTCATGCAAACTGTGGTCCTGAACAATTGTAGTAGACTGGTGATATTAATTACAGTCCAAATTCATCCTCAAAGTTCTTGAGTTGCTCATCAGCTTCATGGATCTTTAGGGTGTATATCTGGAAACATCCCCTGCTGCACAGAGTGGTTGAAGAGAACTCCATTCAGAGGTGGGGTGTCGGATTATCCTGGCAGATCTGAAGAGAAAAAAAGGACACCACCTGGGCACTTGTTTTTTTTAAGGCTGAATCCGTTTCTTCTAAATGAGCAGACGATCATGACGTCATAACTGGTAATGACGCCAAAATTCCCTCACACTATCACCGTTCTTATAAAAGGCTTTACAGCGAACGCTCATTGCGAACCACTTCATCGCTCCATTGTAACTTGTCAGAATCTTCCGGATTTGTGGACACACTTCTGGGTTCGTGGCACGCACTTCCGGTTTTGCGTTATGAGCTTCTGGGTTGGCAGCCATCTTGCCATTTTTCCTGCGCCACCCGGTATTTAAGGACACCTTAGACATTATCTCACCGGCTTGCTTGCCTCTAAGAATACTCTTGCCTCCTTGCCTGGTCCTGGTCCTGGTCCTGGTCCTGATCTGCTCTGTTCTGTTCTGTTCTGCTCTGACTCCTTGGTTACCTGGTTTGGACTCTGATTTTTTGGACTGCTTTGGATTTTAATTTTGGTTCTCCCTGCATTGCTCTGTCTGCCCGTTCTCAGTTTAAAGACAAACTCTGTTTTGGCCTAAAATTTCGGACCCACCCCTCCCTCCTCCTCCCAAAGCTTGAATCGGTTACATACAATTGCCGAAACTTCATGGTGGCCAAATCCTAGTTCCAAAATTTCCCGTTTCCCTGTGCCATACATTTTTACATTATGAAACAAACTATTTCAAGAGCAGAGATGAACAGAACTAAACAGTCAAATCAAGATTGTTTTTTTTTTGTTTTTTATTTTAGAAGTATAATATAAGCTCTTTGGCACTTTTCTTGTTGGAGCTGAAATCTGGCATTGAAATTGTGGAGGATGAACTGAACCGATGACCGGGATTAGACGAGTGTGTAGGTTTACGGGCGGTTAAAGATGACCTGCTGAAACAAGTCAAAAATAGAAAAACAAAACTTCTGTCCTTTTTTTTGTCCATAAGAACTCAACTTTGCAAAGTGGTGAGATTTGAATCCTCGATTTTGCTTCGTCTAGAAGTTGATGCACATAGAAATGAACACATTAGCGTTTCTATAAGGGACTATACTGCAATTAAGCACGTGTGTTTGGAAGGAGTCTCCAGTGTGAGGGTTTTTGGGAGGAGTCTCCAGTGACAGGGTTTTTGGGAGGAGTCTCCAGTGTCAGGGTTTTTGGGAGGAGTCTCCACTATCAGGGTTTTTGGGAGGAGTCTCCAGTGACAGTGTTTTTGGGAGGAGTCTCCAGTGTCAGGACGTTGTCTCAAGACAGAAGAAAAGCTGTGCTGACGTTAAACTTGTTCAGCTGTGATGAGGAAACCGTGAAATATCTCATTGCTGAGGTCAGAGGTCAGCATGTCCCTGTTACATGTCCCTGTCCTTACAAGTCCCGTGAAAATATTGCACTCAAGACGCTCTGTTAAATGCTGCCATGGCCACCGGAGTGCGTGTAATTATTCCTCAACGGTTCTTTAATTAATTTTAGCCAGCGCGAGGGCAGAGACGAGGCCGGGTTACCATATGCCTGTGTGTGTGTGTGTGTGTGTGTGTGTGTGTGTGTGTGTGTGTGTGTGTGTGTGTGTGTGTGTTTGTGGGCGGGGAGGTCAGTGGGAGGTGGTACCCCAGTGTCACGGGCACTAAGACAACAGTAATCAGTTTGTTTGTCCTCGTAATTAACCATCACAACAGTGTGACTTTCTGGCCTGTGATGTCGTCATGGAGACTGCTTCACCCAGGTTTCTGTTTTAACTCCAACTTTAAACCAAATAGGCAGCGCTACTAGTACAGTATTACTAGTATTGGTTAGTTGGTGTGAGTAACAGGGTGTGAGGTTGGTGTGAGGAACGGTGTGAGGTTGGTGTGAGGAACAGTGTTTAAGGTTGGTGTGAGGAACAGAATGTGAGGTTAGTGTGAGGAACAGGGTGTAAAGTTGGTGTGAGGAACAGGGTGTGAGGTTGGTTGAGGAACGGTGTGAGGTTGGTGTGAGTAACAGTGTGTGAGGAACGGTGTGAGGTTGGTGTGAGTAACGGTGTGTGAGGAACAGAGTGTGAGGTTATTGTGAGGAACAGGGTGTGAAGTTGGTGTGAGGAGAAGGGTGTGAGGTTGGTGTGAGGAACAGGGTGTGAGGTTGGTGTGAGGAATAGGTTTGGCTGCTTCTCGTTTCTCTTGTGGCTTTTTAACAAATCTGGTAGTCACTTTCTCTTGACTCTATAAGACTTCACTGAGATCGAGACAGAAAATGATGTACTATAATCCATTAGAGTTCCAAATGGAATTACGGATAAAATCAGCTACTGCTGAGGATAATGGCGGCCCAGCAGGACTTCATGTGTGCGTGTGTGCATGTGTGTGTGTGTGTGTGTGTGTGTGTGTGTGTGTGTGTGTGTGTGTGTGTGTGTGTGTGATCATGTCTTCAACTGAGCAGAATTAATATTCCCCCTTATCATTCACTCAGCGCTTTTCATCATGCAGAGAAGCTGTTAAATCTTAATGAGCAGCTATTTTTACCTGCGTCGCCCTGCTCCCACCGAGGCTCTGTCCGAACCCCACGCTTTCACCAGCGGGGGTCCACCAACCTCCCAAACCTCTTCAAGACTCTCAGAAAGTGGCACATGGCATTCTGAAGAAGTCATTAGCCATCAAAGCCACATGGCAGGACACAAGAACTGTAAGTCAACGAGCTTAATGAGGACAAATCTGTAACAAGGACGCATTTTATAGAAACACAAACTCAGCCACAAGTTGATGCGATGTAGCGAAGATACCTTCAGCCTTTCCAACCACCCTAAAGTAAGTAGTTTGATATGAGAACATAACTCACATTGGGGGAGTGTTAGCTCCAGTGGTTAAGGTGCTGGATTACTGATTGGAAGGTCGGGGGTTAAAGCCCCGGTATTGCCAAGCTGCCACTCTTGGGCCCTTGAGCAAAGCCCTTAACTCTCTGTGCTCCAGGGGCACTGTATCATGGCTGACCCTGCACTTTGACCCCAGCTTCTGAGCAAGCTGGGATATGCGAAGAACAAATTTCGATGTGACAAATAAAGGCTATTCTATTCTAAAGCACTGTGATTCCTACAACATTCTCTTCACATGGAGCGCCAAGAACATCAATTGTGGCTGAGGGTTTACATTGATGGTATTTGCCAGAAGCCCTTATCCAGAGGGACTTGGTACAATTACAGTATATGGACTAAAGTATTTAGATAACTAACTTTTTCTACCACAAACTTGGCAAACTTGGAGACAGACAAATGTGTAGGACGTCTTTTAACTTCACTTGAACTAGGAGACCCAAACCTGTTCCAGCATGACAATGCCCCCTGTGCATAAAGCCAGCTCCATGAAGATAAGCTTTCCATGGATTGAAAAATGTCGAAGATCTCCTGCTATAGAGCTCCAAACCTATTGAACACTGTTGGGATGAATGTGAATGCTGATACACCCCAGAAAACTCCTCACCTCACCTACATCAGTACATGACTTTACTAGCACCATTGTGGCTGAATGAATATTTACAAATCTCCACAAAATCTGGTGGAACATCTTCCCAGAGGAGTGAAGATTATTTTAAGAGCAAATGGGGACTCGATGTGGAATGTGATGTTCAAAATCTGAGCAGATGAGTCCTAATAGTTGCTAATAGGTTCAGCAGGAGCCATTTTCGAGGTCCTAGGGTTCGAACTCATAATCTTTTGATTAGAAGTCCAACATCTTAACCACTGGCCAACATCTTTTTAAATTGTTAATGTAACAAAAAAAGCAGCTTGGGAAGTGTAAACTGGGATTCTGGGAACCTTCTAGTTAGAGCTTTACCACAGAATGTGGAAACTTACACTGGGACACTGGAGACCTTCCTTAAATGTAAACGTCAGTTTCTGCTCATACTGGACGTGATGGATGTGATGGACGTGATGGATGTGGTGGACATGATGAATGTGGTGGACTTGATGGATGTGGTGAGCCCTCCCCCTTTTTTTAGTCCTATGTCGTTCATAAAACTTAAACTCCTCCATCAGCTCAGATCCACAGGTAAAGCCTTATACTTGTTTGAAATGCTCCCCCCGCAGAAAGCCAGGCTGCCAGCCATACCTCCAGGTTGTGTTTTTTGAAGTGAAGGATGCAAGATAAATAGGACGAGTTGAAAAAAAGAATGAAGTCCACAAAAAAAAGAAGGAAAAAAAAGAAGGCTGTAACCTGCAGTCACAGAGCAACAAAAATGCTTAGATCAGGGAACTGCCAAAAAAATGTCCTCGCACAGCCATTCCACCAGCAACGGCCACCAAAGACCTACAGCTTCCCCCCCTCCCTTTTTTTTTTTTTAGTAGACAGAAGAAAAAGAAGGTAAAAATAAACCTTTTCCTCTTTTATTCAGTTCTGCTCACAGTGATGAGCTTTTATAGCTTCCCATGGGGCACAATTAGAAAAGAGCACACAACAAAAAAATAAACAGGCCAGAACCATCCATCACTACACACACTCACACATGTTCACACACACATACACACACACACACAAACACACACACACACGTGCACTTCTTCATCCTGGGAATGACTAGGTGACTCTGGAGAACCTTCACCATCGTTAGCCCACATCTTCCAAAAAAAAAAAAAAAAAACTTTATTTGGTGGCGTTTAAAAAAAACACACATTTGCTGACGAAAGCCCTGTCCAATACCTATCCAATCCCTGTCTAATCCCTATCCAACCCAATCCTTGTCCAATTCCTGTCTAATAACTACCCAATACCTGTCCAATCTCTGCCCGATCCACTCTCTACACAATTTCTGCCTAATCACTACCCAATCCCAGTCCAATCTCTGCCCAATCCCTGCTAATTCAATCCCTACCAAATCCCTGCCCAATCCCCACCAAATCCCTGTCCAATCCATGCCAATACCTGTCCAATCTCTGCTCAATCTAATCCCTACCCAATCCCCGGCCAATCCCTTCCCAATCCCAGTCCGATCTCTGCCCAATCCCTGCCCAATCCTTATCCAATCTGTGTGCAATCCAATCCCTACTAATTCTATGACCAATGACCTGTCCAATCCCTAACCCAACTCACACAAAATCTTTGTTCAATCCATGTCCAATCAAATCCCAAAAGATTTTATGCCCAATCACAACCAAATCCCTACCCAAGCCCTGCCCAAAATTTACCAATACCCCTGCTCAATCTCTGCCTAATCCAATCTAAACCAAATTAAATCCCTGTCCAATCCCTGCCAAATCCATAACCAATCTCTAACACCCATCCAAATCCTGCACAGTCTCTGCCCAGTTCCCCGATAATCTCTTCCCAATCCCCAGCTAATACATAACAAATCTCTGGACAGTCAGTGTCTAAAACCTTTGCCCAACCTTTGCCTAATCATTATTTAATCTTTGCCTTATTTAGTCCCTGTCCAATCCCTTTTTGAGGGTTTTGAGGGCAGCAACAAGAACCAAGTCACTGGTTACTGCTGGACTCCAAAACTGCACAAACTAAATGTTGATTTCTACATTTTTGAAGCTTGGACATGATGAAGCCTGCAGCAGAGCAGGAGTGAAAAACTCTGAAGTCCAGCCGTATCTCACACCCAGGCTGGGTTCAAACCCCACTGAGACAGGAAGGAAATAAAGAGAGAGAGAGAGAGAGAGAGAGAGAGAGAGAGAGAGAGAGAGAGAGAGAGAGAGAGAGAGAGAGAGAGAGAGGAATGAGGAGTTTGTGAGCTTGTTTGTAAGAGCGAGAGGGAGTGTGAGAATAAGTGTGTTTACTCGTTCCAGATAGAACGGAAGGGAATGAGCAGATCGACAGAACAATGAAGGAGAAATGATTAATGTAGGGGAACGAAAAAAGAAACAAAAAAATAACAAAATAGGGTTTCTGTTTTCTGAAGCGTAATTAGCCCAATTTGCATCCCGCTGTTTTGCATATTTACAGGAAAAGGTCCAGACTCGGGTTCATTATTATTAGTCTGCAATTATGTCTTATTTTCTTGCAACGGACAAATGAAGAAGAAACAAAGAAGAACACGTTTTTTTTTTGCTTATTACTAAAAATAATTCCCAATACTCGCATCGCCTGGAATTGGTCCGTGATGAGACGACGGCTCAATTTGCACTCGTCCCTCATTCAGATTAAAAGTTCGGATGAACTTGTAACCTTAAAGAAGGCCCTCGTCCCCCAGAGGGACAGAAAATTTGGAATAAGACGTGTCAATCGGGTGCCTTTTTATTATAATGAGTAGAGTGTGGACTTCATTACGACCCATCAACCTGCCAGAAACACATTTCCCCAATAAAACGAAACTCATCATAAAGTCAGACCGTGTCCTTGTTTTCCTGGAAATCAACTCTGGAGACACAGCTCTTAAATCTCAAATCTGGTTTCATTTCCACCTTTTCCACTTTTGCCCGTCAACTCAAAATAAACAATTTCTGAAAATAAAGTGAAAAAACGGTTCTGAGCCTCTGTTCACTCCAAAGACGTTTGATTACAAAAAAACCCACAAAGCGTCAATCTGAAACGTTCTGCTTTTCTTAGCTTTCTGCCTAAGAAGCCTTGAAGCCACACTGAAAGCTAATGGTGAGAAGATCAGCGTTTACTCCTGAGATTAAATCTGGAGCTCGGATTGTGTCATGCCGCGAACAGAACTGCTCTATGCTAACAGATGCTGAGCGGTTTATTAGCGGTAAGCCTACACCTGTAGCTGATGAGACTAATCGGTGCGCTGTTCCAGTCTGGTGACGCCAATAAAGAGAGAAAGACATCAGCCTCAGGGGGGGAGAGAGACACCAAGCAGAGGAGAGCGGAATGGTGACTGAGAGCAGGCAGATGCTAAGAGAAAGGCGTGTCGGTCCTCGGGTGTGCTTGGGCGGGCGTTGAGAAGAAAGCGACGGGCAGACGCAGGGGAAAGATGGGGCGATCCAGGAGTGAGACGGGCAGACGCAGGGGAAAGACGGGCCGATCCGCGAGTGAGACGGGCAGACGCAGGGGAAAGACGAGCCGATCCACGAGTGAGACGGGCAGATGCAGGGGAAAGACGGGCCGATCTGTGAGTGAGACGGGCAGACGCAGGGGAAAGACGGGCCGATCCACGAGTGAGACGGGCAGATGCAGGGGAAAGACGGACCGATCTGTGAGTGAGACGGGCAGACGCAGGGGAAAGGTGTCTGCAACAGCTAGAGTGTGGAGCACTGGAGGGTACTGTGAGTAATGGAAAGGAAAGAACCGGGGTGAAACAAAGTAAAAAAACAACACTCTACTTTTGCCCGTCTCTCTTTCCTTCAGCGTGGAACCAGTGAGTTTTTTTTTTTTTTTTTGCTTTAAGACCAACAGAATGATGGAGAGATACACAGACAGCTAGAAGAACGTTCAAATATTTGCCATGCAAAAAAGTTTCTAGGTTGTTCTGGACTTCCTGAAAGTGTAAATCTGTGAAATCTCCAACATATAGCATTATATTTAAATATATAAAGAGAGTGAGAAAGAGAGGAAACGCAAAAGGACAAGAAAAACAGAAAAGAGAAAAAAGCTCTGGAGCTCTTACCCGTCTCGATTGAATCTCCTTCACGTACAGAGGAAGAAGAAACTCGGAGACACTTTCTAACCTCACGCCTTCTTTGGTGATGCGTAGATCCCCCATCCCGTCCTACACACACACGCACACACACACACACACACACACACGCAGTGAGAGAGGAATAATCTCACCTGGGATTAGTGTAAAGACACTTATTACACACTTCTTCAAATTCGCCATCTCACCCCAGTCTGGCGTTCCGGGCTCAGATCCGGATCCGCCTCCGGGCGTACAACAACTAATGAAGGGATACTTTTTTAAAGTTTAAGGATTTAATATGATATTAATTGGTATTAATAGGATTATTATTATGTTATACACTAAACGGAAATTATCTTTAATTTATTTCATTATTTTTTACTTTGTATTTTTTATCCACTGTTTTTTAGGAACCACCTGAATTTTTATTTTTTTTATTTTTTTGGGGGAAAAAGCAGATGAGTTTTAAATGATTATATATGAAAAACAAAGAAAGACAGAAAGAGAGAGACATGAAGAGAGAAGGAGGGGGAATGTGAGAGGAAAAGAAAAAGAAAGAAGAGAGAGAGAGAGAGAGAGAGAGAGAGAGAGAGAGAGAGAGAGGAATAGAAAAACAGCGATAGATTGGAGAAATTCTCACCAGATGTAATAATCATAAGTGTATCAGGAGGTCAGACTTTATATGAGTTGCTTAACAAACTGAGGTTAAGTGCACAAAAACACACACACATGCACGCACACACACACACACACACACACACACACACAAAGATCGATACCTTATTGAATTCCAACAACCTTCAGTGACGCTGCTTTTAACAATTTATGTAGTGGAACTGAGGAAACTAATGCAAGAGGGTGTCCTTACACACACACACACACACACACACACACACACACACACAGGGAGGTGGAGTAATGCACAGTGCATGGATTGATCTGGTCTGAGTGAGTGGTAAGTACACATTTATCTGCTGTGGCTGTGATCACACACACACACACACACACACACACACACACACACACACACATTCAAGTGTACAACACAAACAGAGACGGTATCACAAAGATTGTTCGAAGTGAGGGAACTTTTCTTCTTATGAAGTGATAGAAAGAGTGACAGATAAATAAAACGAGAGAAGGAGAGAGAGATCAATTGATCGAGTGAGAGAAAATGAATGACAGAATACAAAAAAAGGAGGAAGAAAGGAAAATGATGAAACATTCAGGAAATCACAGGAACCGGCAAGGAACAAGAGAGAAACCAGAGGAAACATGCATGAAAGAAGGAAAACTAACACACAGTTACACACAGAGAAAAGAGAGAGAAAACAAAAAGAGTGAAAGAGGGAGAGAGAGAAATACAGATGCAGAAAATACTGGCAGGTTTGTTACAGTATTACAGACAGTTATTACATTTCAATAGCTTTAGGCAAGAATAACAGGCTAAAGCAAACACACACACACACACACACACACACACAGTCCTTTTGCTCTCTTGGTCCATGACACTGAAAGTAAAGAACCTCAGAGTGTTCGGACTCGAGCGTAACTGATTGCCTCAAACTTAATAAGGTTTCGGTGTGATGATGTCATCAGGATGAGATCACTGATCATAAAAAACGCTGAGACAGCAGAGCAGGCTGTTTCTCGTTTCCATAGCATCAGCTTAAAAATAGTTCTACTTTACACAAAAAACCCGCGTAGACGTAGAGTTTCTCCGTGATGAACAGCGGATATTTCCATAACCGAGGAACGGATCGTTTTGAGAACATCTCTTCTTCTTCTATAGCTTCCCCCCTTCCATCTTTCCTCACGCTTTCTTCATGTCTCACTCGTTCCGAGCCCTTAACACCAATCAGGATCTGAAAGGTGGTCTCCCCCAGGGGGTTTGTGGGATCTCATTTGGCAAACGGAGGCTGACCGCCAGCACAAATTGAGTCAGAAAAGGCTTTTGGGAGAAAATGCAGGGAAATGGATAGACACATAAATCCTGACACGTTTATTTTATCTGCCGCCGGTCGCCTCGGTGGCAGATGGTGGATATTACGGGCTATGAGGCTGAAAAGGCCATGGGGAGGTTTTTTTTCTTCCTTTTCGTCTGGTAATGACAACGGGACAGTTTCGGCGCTTTAGAATCAGCCTTAGCGCTCGTTTACCCGCGTTTCGTGGCAAAGCCGCTTTCCATCATAGGCAGGTGTTGGGAACGAGATACTTCCGTAATGCTGTAACAGGTCCGCGTGAGAGCCACAAATTACACAAATGCATGGTACTGAAAGCATATTTTCACCTCATGCAGCTGCCACATTACAATCTCACACACATTCATCCAGAGCTCCTTTGGGCACATTTTTGGCCTCCAAACATCGCATTACAACCCACCAGCAAATCGTTCGTTTTTTTTTCTTCTGCATGCTTCCTGATCTGCTCACAATCCTGGAAGCCTATAAAAATGACAAATAAACCGTTCACATACCAAACAATGAGGGTCCATCTGAAAGCTTCAAACATAGAGAAGTTGCAGAGTTCTTCATCTTTGACTCAGACCTAAATAAAGTCCCGAACAATAAATCGTAATTTTACCTTTAAGAAAACAAATGCTTGCTTTTGACAGGTCATGGCTAAACTCCATCTCCCACCAACTACATCAACTCCCTTACATGGCCACCATGACTACAGCTCCCCCACAGTCTAGAGCTTCCATGGTCTACAGCTCCCAGAAACTACCACAGCTCCCCCACAGTCTAGAGCTTCCATGGTCTACAGCTCCCAGAAACTACCACAGCTCCCCCACAGACTCAAGCTTTAATGTTCTACAGCTCCCAGCAACTACCACAACTCCCTCACTTGGCCACCATGACCACAGCTCCCCCACAGTCTAGAGCTTCCATGGTCTACAGCTCCCACAAACTACAGCTTCCTCAAACTACCGCTCGCACAAAACATAGCTCCCAGCAACTACCCCAACTCCCTCACATGGCCACCACAGTCTACAGCTCCCCCACAAACTACCGCTTCCACAAACTATCTCCCAGCACCTACTGCAACTTCCACACATTGGCCTCCATGGTCTACATCTCACATGGTCTACAGCTCCCAGAAGACTACGTCTCTATATGAGTGCAGGTGCTCCTCATAGAAAAACGCACCCTGGTTTCATCGGATGGTTTCAATACTGTTCACCATTTTTGTCTCCATCAATTTGCTCAACTTTACCTCCATTGCATCCGCTTCCCCTCATAATTTTTTGACAGAAACTTTGCCGTGTTCTGATAAAGCCAGAGTCTATTTATGTATGTGTGTGGGATGAGGAACACCTGCACTCAATTAGCAGCTCAGTGATTGTGAGCACTGTAGACTGTGGTATTTATGTTTGGGAGTTCTGGTGGATGCTGGGAGATGGAGTTTGGCTGTGACCTGACAGCTATATCTTTACCTTTAATGTATTATATAGGGTATCAATACATTTCCTATGTTTGTTCCTCACAGATCCTCTCCCAGGTCCTTACAAGCTTCTTGTTAGTCTTCCACAAAATACACAACCTTCTCATCTTCATTTTTCTTACAAGCACAAATTCTGAACTTGAGTTCCTTCCCTCAGTGGTGCTCTACAATCTTTTCAGTCCCATTTCTGAGTTCTGCACTCTTCCTAAGATGTACTTACAGATCCTCCCAAGTTATTCTTCTCCTGCCAACCTAAAACACTCAATCGCCTCTCAATCTAAGATATTTAGTCTCCTATTATGATCTCAGTCCTGCAATTTTAAGTCTCCTACTTTAAATAGACATTTTACAAGCTTCTACTGCCAACATCAATAGGTCTACAATCTCCTTGATCTCATTCAGACACCTGCAATTTCCTATTCCAAACTAGAACATAACTCCTGCTATCCCAGGGATCAAAATTACTCCTGAAGTCTATATGTTCACATCCCAATCATGATCTACAAGTGCCAACAGCATTATGACCTTAATCTCCTGCCCTCATTAAGAGGTCTATAAGGTCATATTCCAAATCAGATCCCACACCTACAACTCAAATTCTCCTGCATTAATCCAGAAGGCTACATGTTTTCATTCCCAAATCCATAACAATCATCTACACAGCATCCTGCTCTTAATCTAAGATCTACAAGGTCATACGGAAAACACTGCTCCCCTTTTTCTGCTATCATGATTACATCTTGGACACTAGAACATCATATTCCAACTTTTACTGTATCTTGTGAGTCAGGATGTTCTCCTTCTGCCCCAAAAGTCTGTAAACCCTTGTTTATTGATCCAGACTATAATCCTGCCATGCTGAAGGACACCATTTGAAGACTACAAGCTTTTGCTTCCTCTTCCTTGAATGGTTGATGATTGATGACTGAACCAGCACCCTTTTGCCACAGAGACCTCATCACTTCTCACACTGCATCACGCTGCCTGAGATGCTCTAGAACTGCTCGACTGGTACCACCTTCTCTCAGGATAAGAGATAAGTATACTTCAAAGCTCTTCTCTGTTCTGGAACCGAGGTGGTGAAATGAACTTCCCCTAAATGTCTGAACAGCGGAGACCCTGCTTATCTTTAAGTGACGGGTGAAGACCTTCATCTTCCTGAAACACTAACTCTTTTCCAGATTTGCTTTGTCTTTAACAAAAAAAATCCTCTCAACAAAGCTGTAGGCTGATTTATCTTCAGTTTGTCGTCTGGCGTACCAGTGTAGATTTATTTATTTGTAGAGATTTATTTATGTCCAGAGGTGGAAGGTAACAAATGAATCATATCCATTACTGAATAAAAAAAAAAATACAAATAATGGCAAGGGAGGAGAGGTCCCAGACCCCAACAAACTCAGTACATTTTAATTAACCAAATTTTTACTTTTACTTAAGTAGATTTTTTTTAGATTCATAACTTTACCTGTACTTAAGCAAAAGATAGCGAGAAGAGGATATGATAAGAGGAGAAGGTCTGGTTTGTTAGCTTCAGACAATCAACAACCTTTTAAGATCTTATTTTCCAGAAGAACACACCACAGAATACACAAAGATGTTTTAGACTACACTTCTCTACAACAGACTCTGTCATGTTTACATTCATCTGCATACTGATCATACACAGCTGTTCTCTAGTCACACACACCTCATGCTATATAAAGAGCCCCTTTACAGAAAAACCCTCCGAGTTCTGACAAAGTTTTTATTCAGTGTTTTGGTTTCCTGGTTTCAATCACTGTTTGGTGATATCTTTGCTTTAATTCTTTGGATTTGCATTTATGGCATTTATCAGACTCCCTTATCCAGAGTGATGTACACCTGAGCAGTTGAGGGTTAAGGGCCTTGCTCAAGGGCCAAGCAGTGGCAGTTTGGTGGCGCTGGGATTTTAACTTGTGACCTTCTGAGCCGAAGATAAATGTCTTAACCACTGAGCTAGCACCTGAACTAGCACCCCTCCATGCTTGGATTTGCCCCCATTGTATTTACTTTACATGTATCTGGAGAATGACTTTGGACATATTTATATTTGATGTTACATAAGGAGATTTCTGTTGGTAAACCTCCTCTTCGAAAAAGGAAAGTTAAGTTAGACATGAAGTTGGTAAGATTCACTCACCACTGTAAAATTCATGACCTTCAGGATCCAGATGGTGAGCGCAAGGTTGACAATCATTGTGACAAGGAGGAGGAGGATGAAGAAGTAAAGACAGCGTTTACGCCACCCGTAGATGCCCACCGGGTATGCAGCAGGGCAACCTGGCCTCTGCAGGCTGCTCGGCTGGGACGCCAAAATATACTGCTCCTGGGTCATCTAAAGAGACATGAGAGGAAGAGAGAGAGAATAATCTTAAAGGTTTAGTCCTGATGAGAAGGTTGTGAGTTGAACACAAACTCAATCCTCCAGTGATCAGTGTGACGGGTTTGATTTCTTTTGCACTCGTAATCTCTTGGAATGAGTGTTAATGTGACAGTCAACAGTTCATGAATAAGTTATTAATATATTAATGAACTTGGCCGGATGGGTGGCTGGTTGGTTAGTTAGTTGATTGTAAAATTGTTTGGGTTGGTTGGTTGAGGGAGTGGCTGTGTGTCTGGTTAGTTAGTTGGTTAGTTAATTAATTGTTTAGCTGTTTGGGTGATTGGTTAGTTAGTTGATTGTTTGGTTGGGTGGCTGTGTGTCTGGTTTGTTATTTGGCTAGTTAGTTGATTGTGGAATTGTTTGGGTGGCAGGTTGGTTAGTTGACTGGGTGACTGTGTGGCGGTTTGTTAGTTGGCTAGTTGGTTGATTGAGTGGTTGGTTGGTTAGATAGTTAATAGGTTAGTTGGGTGGGTGGCTGTGTGGCTAGTTTCTAAGTTGGTTAGTTAGTTGATTGTTAAGTTGGTTGGATGGTTGGTTAGTTGGCGAGTGGCTGGTTTGTTAGTTGGCTAGTTAGTTGATTGTAGAATTGTTTGTAAGGTTGGATTGTTAGTTGGTTGTTTACTTGGGTGGTTGGATGTGTAGCTTATTTGCTAGTTGACTAGTTGATTGTGAAATTGTTTGAATGGTTGGTTAGCTGGTTAGTTTATTGTTTAGTTAGCTGCATGGTTGGTCGGTTAGTTGGGTGGCAGTGTGGCTGGTTTGTTGGCTCGCTGATTGGTTGATTGTTTAGTCGGTTACTTGGGTGGGTGGCAGATTTGTTAGCTGGTAAGTTAGTTAATTGTGCAGTTGGTTAGGTGGTCAGGTTGTTGGTTAATTGATTTGTTGGTTGACTGGATAGTTGGTCAATTGGTTGGCAGTTAGTTAATGATTAGTTTACTAAACTAAATGCAAAATTTGTGGATGCAAAATTTGTGGAACTTATAGTGAATACTGTGATTTTAATAAACAGGTTGAGGCACAAGATGCATTTCACAAACTGAAGAAGAAATCATGAGAAATAGAACAAAAATGGCAAAAGGAGTAAAATCCAACAGCTTCATATTTAGTAGAAATGCAGCAGACACATGCACCGTGTGTAGGATTCAAACAAGAGACAATTCTAAATATACACATAAAATTCGTAAAGAAAATGATGTGCGATTTGGAGTCATTCAGTCAGTTTTGCTCTACAAACATCGATGACAGCTTTAACTCATCTCATCGTTATAAGACGATAATCCACGGCTGGGTTCTGAGGGCATTTTAATGCCCTCTGCTTTACATCAGGCCGTTCTTCACCTTTACAGCATGCGCTAACATCCTGTAAACTCACCCAGACCTCGATTATGCCTTCGGAAACATTACAATGATACTTCATTTTGATGAGACAACAAATACAGAGCAGGTGCACACATTAGAATAACAACAACAACAACAACAACAACAAAAAACACAGCACACATGAACTGACACACTTTATGTCCGACATACTCATATATGAAGATATATTACATTCCTTTGTAAAAGATCTCACCCTGAAAGTGTTTGAAAGACGTTATAATTAACGCTGCAAGTGCGCCGCTCTTCACGCTCACCTCCACCGGTTGTAGCTTGACATATAAACCCACTTGTAGGGCTTTGCGACTGTGAGACACTGTTGACTCCTAACTGAAAGGTACTCAACTCATTTACACTGCGATACTCTGGAATCTCCCAGCCGAGCATCGAAATCACGAGAATAATGCAGCGTGCCAGGGTGAAGGGGAAAAAAGAAATAGGAAGCACATATGCTATTGAGAGACGAGTGAAGGACCGTTCAAGTCTTTCTCTACGCTTCTACATCTGCCATCGTTCTCTTTCAACCCGAAAACGAATGAAGAACCCTGATGTATGTAAGTGATTACAGAGTAGATTACAGTGCAGCCACGGTGCCTCGTGTACGGATTATTTATAAATAGTGAGAAGGAAGACGGGAAACCAGGACAATAAGGAACCTCGGATTTTTCCAGGTGCAGCATTTCTGCATTTATTACTTTTTATTAAAACAGAATACGTTTCCAGAGAACACCTTTGTCACCCGGTGCATCGCTGATATGGTTTCCAGGTCAACTCGTATTAGACGTGAAAAAAAGAACGACTTTTATTCTACTTCAAAACGAAAAAGCGTTTCCACAGGCCGGAGGAGACTTTATTGTATTTTTTTATTTCTGAGACAAAAACTCAGTGTTCAGCTTCACTTTTTCTCTCCTTACGTACCATGCGAACGTTTCGGAGTGAAGTGTTTTCTGGTTCCATACATATTCATGGCGTGTGATTCAATGTGTGTGGGCGGGTAAGAGTTTGTAGGAGTTATTAATTGTTCATAGCCCATTTGGATGCAACAGGTCACACGCTTTCTCTCTCTCTCTCTTTTTCCCTCCCTCTCATTTTGCCTGAAGTCTTTCGCCTCTATAAATATCCCTGCATTATAAAGGCAGAAATGCAACTCTTTTTCTTCCCCCTACCTCTTCTGCCCTCCACACCCACTCACTCGCTCGCTTCAGGGAGCGATCGCTAGTGTTTTCTCAGGCCAGGCAACTTCTGCTCGTGCCGCTTGGAATCCGAAGTTATTTTTCCTCACTGTCACATTGCCAGCTCTGCTATTTCTCTATTCTTTCTTTCTGCTTTAGTGGAATACTTTCCTCCCTCGTTTCTCAAATTGATCTGACAAGCAAAAGATCTATCACTCTTCTCTAAAGCTCCCCTCATTAAGGGCCTCTGGACCAAACAGCTCACCTGAGCCTTCAATCAACTAGATTACAGCTGCTGACCGCACTGAAAATCTCTGTGTGTGGGTGTGTGTGTGTGTGTGTGTGTGTGTGTGTGTGTGTGTATGAGTGCTCACCTGTCTAGCCTGCATTTTTCTCCCCTTAATAGCCAAAAGGCTTCCATTATAAACCGATAGCTATTAGGTATGTGGCTTTGGTAGTTCTCACTGGAAAGTGAACCATTTAGTCAATCTCGGTTTGGTTCTTCTCGGACGCTAACAAGATCTAAGCTGACCTTGTTTGTGTCGCCATGCTGCCCCATTATGAGGCGACCAGATAACAATCCAAATTTGTCATTTGAAATCCAGTGTTGGGAGTCAAGCCAAGTACAGGTGTTCCCAGAGTTATGATGAAGATACGTCGTGAAGACTCCAATGCAACTTGAAATAATATGGTAAGTCTACCCAGGAGTCTTGAAGAATAGTGATCAGTATGAACAGTATATAGGTATCTGGCACATAGACGAGCGCCGCTTTGCGAGTTGTGGAGGAGGATCTACCTGTATTCAGTTCATCAAACCCTCACAGCTGATACCTCTTCTGATATGAAATGGTTCGAAACATTCTGACACGAGCTCTGTTTACCAGAAACTACTTTATTTATCTACACACTATCACATTCAAAATAGTCCAGATGCACAGCAACACAGTGCTTTCAGCGTTCCTGCCACTTCTGGAACATGTACTGGAAGCACCTTCTGCTATTCGTGCTGGATCTCCGCAGTGGTGTCAAAACGGCGATCTACATATTCGGGAAGGGGTGAAATCTGCAGTCCTCATTATCAGGCAGTTTCCATTTCTATTTATAGTATTTTTTGCAGATGCAGTTTACATTTATCTTATTCATACACCTGAGAAGCTATGGGCCTTTCTCAGGGGCCCTGCTCAGGAGCCCCGGAATGGCAGCTTGGTGAGGATGGGATTTGAACTCACAATCTTCCGATATAATGGGTCTTCTAACAGTTACATGTCCAAAATCTGACATCAGACATTACATTAGGACATTATAACATTAGCATATGTTAGCATATAACATGAACGTGAAGTGAAGAACACTGATGATCTTCATCATGGCACCTGTTAGTGGGTGGATTTATTTATTAGGCACCAAGTGAACATTTTGTGCTCAAAGTTGATGTTAGAAGCAGGAAAAATGGGCGAGCGTAAGGATTTGAGTGAGTTTGACAAATGGTGACGTCTAGACGTCTGGGTCAGAGCATCTCCAAAACTGCAACTCTTGTGGGATGTTCCTGGTCTGCAGTGGTCACAATCTATCAAAAGTGCTCCAAGGAAGGAACAGTGGTGAACCGGCGACAGGGTCGTAGGGGACGAGGATCATTGATGCACGTGAGGAGCAAAGGCTGGTCCGTGTGGTCCGATCCAACAGACGAGCTCCTGTAGCTCAAACTGCTGAAGAAGTTCATGCTGTTGATGATCGACGGGTCACGACTGTTTTAGCAGAAAAAGGAGACCAACACAATATTAGGCAGGTGGTCGTAATGTAATGGCTAATCGATGCATATAACCTGCTAATTTACCCCAAGGATGGTCGTGATTATGACTGAGAAGCGCAAATCAACTCCTACAGAGTGCCTCTGAGTTTTCCAAGTAATAGAAATATTCACTTAAATCCATCTTAAGTCGAAGTCTACAACACAGTTAATTCCTCCAATGGATTACCATGTTACCAAACAACATCGAATAAAAACAGGAGAAGAAATGACTGTAATTGGTTGCTTGATGGATCACTGGCTTCCCGAGTGAACGTCACGAAATCCTTTAATCACACCATGTCTCTGTCAGATCAGCTCTGAACATTTGTCTTCTCGAGCTAGAGAAAGTCAAAGGGCTTAAACTCTCTGAATTAAAATGACAAAAAATGTACCTGTTTGTGTGTGTGTGTGTGTGTGTGTGTGTGTGTGTGTGTGTGTGTGTGTGTGTGTGTGTGTGTGTGTCGAGCAGGAGAGTCGAGATCCTCGACACAAAGCAAACAAGGCAGGAAAATATCACCCAGCCTTCCATGCTTACTTTGAATCAATAGCAGAATGATACTAGCTGGAGTTTGGCGTGTCGGCGACTCGCGAGTAGCCAGGCGCTAACTCTGAGCGGGATTAGCAAATCGATACATCATTTAAAAAAAGGTCATCGAAGCCAGGGACATAATTTAATGCAGGGCAGCCAGCAGCAGAAGATTTGCAGCTAATTAAACGCTGCCATCAGTGAGCAGACTCAGGCACTGCACAACCACAGATACCCGTCGTGCCGAGTGCCGGGTCTAATGTACGACTGGCACAAGATCAAATCTGGTTTTTGACACATATTAATATAACAGTAGACATGTTTCTGACACAGTTACAGCGCTTTGAAAGTGAATCGTCAAATAGGAAGCTACAGGTGTGAGCTAGCTGGATGGAGGGTTGGCAGTCCCTTTAAACCTGGATCCCCAAAATATGGCCCTCCACTTTTGGAACAGCTCTCTGGACAATGCCAGAGACCAAAATGTCCCTCAGTTATTAATAAAGGTCAGGGCACTAGCAATAGTTTATTGCTGGAACTGTTTGCAATCGGCGATAGTTTTTCCAGCTTCTACTTTCTGCTGTGATTACGAGAGCGGCCTCTAGAGGCGAATCACTAAAGCCACGACGCGCCGCAGAGAGAGTGCTTTATTATATGTATTATTTAGAATTAATGAATTATACAAGCATATTTATTCACATTTATTTCCTTTAGCATATTTTCATGATTCAGTATTTTTTTAGCTTTGTAATGCAGTTCAGTACTGTTTTACACCATGTTTATATTTTTTAGCCAGTATCCATTTTAAAAAATCGGATGATTAATTGGTTGTTGGCGAGTACGATCCGATCTAGCTATCCGTAAAACCGACATTTAGGTATTAATCATAATAAAATCTCCATAGTAACACTGGTAGTCGCTCCTGCTTGTGCCATTTTCTGTCACAGACCCCATCAAAGAAAGGAAACATTATATGGCCCTCACAGGAAAAGGTTTGGGGACCCCTGCTTTAAAACAGATCTTCTCTGGCTCTGGACCTGACGGAACCACAGCTGGTCTAGCAATTCGAATAATGACCGATGTTCAGTGGAATTCTCTTGATTGACAAATTGATCAAATTATACAATGATACCATTATTGGCTCTCTAGCTACCTTTACCCAGGTTCTGTCACCTGCCGCAGCATTGTGGAGTCTTCTGCTTGAAAGAGAGCAAAAACCAAGTTCACAATAATCATATGATCATCATATCATCAGCCCCAGTGGTACCTTGAATCAGGTCCTCATCATGTCCATGTTTGTTTATTTCTGGCTATTTCCAACTAGCTTGTTAATTTCGGTTTGCTAGCTAAACGTTCGTGAAAAACATTCATGACTAACTGACCATATGTCCCTCTTTTATGAATATACCATTCCACATGTAGTCCACATCTGCTGTTAAAATGTTGTAAGTGAGGCAAGGAGGTTCCTGGGGTGGAATAGGGTTGGGGCTCGATAGCAGGAGATCTTCCACATCGACCAGCTAGTAAAAAGCAGATCTCCATGGAGCTGGCATTGTGCATCTCCTAGCTTGAGTGAAGGGAAAACTTCATGCTTCCACATCCAAAGACGTCCTGTACAATTGTGTGCCTTCGACATTCGGGTGTATTTTGGCGTATAGTGGTGCTAGTCTGGGGTGGCGCTCATGCAGGATCTTTGTTGCTGAATCATTACGAGCAGTAAATCCAATGGTTCTGATCGAGCATTGTTAGCGAAACAAATCGCACCTTTTGAGAATGTTTTCCACTCAGGACTGATTGGGCTTCAGAAGTGTCATCGCTGTGAAACCGTGGTGGTAAAAAAAAAATCGCATCCACGTGAACGAACTCTGGGACACTTTGATGGCAAACGAAGCGAGTTAAACCTGCAAATCGGCTGCGTTTGTTTCTGTAAAGCCTGCCGATTTTCCACACGAATAAAAACCAAACTTGTGGAAAAATTCACACGCCTAAACGGGTTCTGAGGATCGGGAGGGCGCCAGCTGCGTGTTTTCGTCTTTCCACTACGGTGTTTTCACGCAACGCTTCCAATTCTAGTCGCGCCAACAGCAAATCAACAGCTGGGGAAACCAGCACTAACAAGCAGTGCTGGAAGGAGACGGGCGTCTTGAGTCGCTCTGTACAACAACCACCACCACCACCGAGAAAACGAACAGAAGGCGACAGTTGGAGTCGCTTTAGAGAGAGGCATAAATCATCGTTATGTACATTTTAGACTCACGCCAGGGGAAATACGGCTAATCAAGAGCAGATTGGTTCAAGTGCGAGCGATTGGGGCGGACGATTAGCGGGAAAGTCCGAATTCTCAGGAAGACGTCAGGCTCGGTGGAGGTGAAACAAGGGCCAGTTAAGATTGAGGTTATGAGGGGCCTTTTTAAGTGGAGATTTGTGTCTGGTCAGTGGTTGACCTTAGGCTAAAAGTATTTACATTTATTAACTGAGCAGCTACAGGGTTAAGAGCCTTGATCAGGGGCCTTGCTTAGGGGCCCAGGAGTGGCAGCTTGGTGTGGCTGGGATTTGAACACACAACCTTCCACTAAACATCAAATATCAAATCGAGCAAGAACTTTTCCCAGAGGTAGAACATTAACGCTTTCTTGTGTACAGCTAGGAAACTCCGCCCCCTTTTTTCACAGTTTCCAGAAAAACGTTAGATTTATTGATTTTTCTCCACACCTTCCTGGTTTTCTCGTATGTGTTGATTTCTATTGCGTTCACGATGCAGTGTGTGTGTGTGTGTGTGTGTGTGTGTGTGTGTGGATAGTGCCTAGTGTTCTGTCTCGCTAGCAAGGGATGCTGACGAGGCTGCCGAGGCGGCTCTAGGCGCGTTCGGGGATTAGCACTAAAAAAAGAACAGACGCTAACGAAAAATACAGCAGCATGTCGCGATGCTAATTTCTAACATGGCAGCACATACACACACACACACACACACACACACACACACACACACACACACACACAGACCAGCTTGTCAGTCATAGCGGCGGCCATGTTGGCATCTTCGAAGCACAGTCTGTTTTGGTACTTAGCAGAAGGTCAACTCAGCTCACGTAAAACTGGATACAAACATTACATGCTTCAGCGGAGACACCTGCCACTGCCCAGAGGTGTTTCTTCTTCTACACACACACACACACACACACACACACACACACACACACACACACACACACACACACACACTTTCTCTCTCACTACTTCATGTTCTAAACAGTCATTTAGCACTGGTGTGGTCCTGGACCAGCGAGGTCTACTGTCCACCATCTCTCATTCTGACAACCACAAAACACACACGACCTTTACTACAGCGTGTGTGTGTGTGTGTGTGTGTGTTATAACGTGTCTGAGTTTAGATGTTCAGACGTGATAAGAAAAGACGACAGGGCACGGGGTTTAGGGGACAACATAAAATTAATGAGAGGGAGGGAGAGAGAGGAGAGAATGTGAGAGATGAGGAGGAAGGGAGTGAGAGAAAGTAAGGGAGTGTGCAAGGGAGAGAGAGAGTGTGAGAGAAAGGGATAGAGAGAGGAAAAGATGGAGAGGGAGACAGCAGTAGTGTGTAAATCTGTCCTACTGACAGAATCAGTACACAGACGCACACACACACACACACACACACACACACACACACACACACACACACACACACACACACAGGACCCATGTGAATGAGTCTGCTTAAGAGTCTGCACTCATTCTGTCAGTGATCGAGATTTACACACTCGTCTACTGACCACTCTCTCTCTCTCTCTCTCTCTCTCTCTCTCTCTCTCTCTCTCTCTCTCTTTCTCTCTCTCTTGCTCGCGCTCTCAAGAGCGGCATGTAGAGCGTGAGAGCGGTGGTTGTGTTGCAAATTTCTTCTGCGTTTGATTGCAATTTTGTACCATCAAAACATCTCGCGTGTGTGAGTGTGCATGTGTTTGTGAGAAGCGTGCAGGAGCAGCATGGCCTCTCCGAACGCGTAGCTGTATGAGAGTTTCGACTGAATCGGACTGGGGAAGCCCTGCTCAGTGGAACCGGTTCAGGAGAAGCCATTAATTGTGTTTTATTGTGCTGAAGACAAAAGAAAAAAGGATGAACCACGAAGTAGCAGAAAAATGTCTCAGTAGAAATGTTCCCAGACTGTAACCAATTTGTCCAGACGAGAAAGTGCTTTTACTGATCAAAAAAATCTACAGATTGAAAAAGATGATAACGTAGAATAATAGGAAAAAAAGTCAGATGAAGAATGATAGTGTGTGTTATGTTTTACTTTGAGTTTTTCAGCATTTGTTTGTTTTATTTTTATTTCATTTTAATGAAGCGCATTAAAGTTGAGAGTTTTAATATAAATATAAAAAGCGAATACAGAAAATATCTTTATGAACTTATTAAACAAACATATTGATGATGTTGCTGGTCCACTGATGCTTTAAAAGCGTCACTGAGATGGATGCTCCTTCTAAGTTCATCTTCAGTTTAGAACAAAAGAATGTACAGAAGAGATTCATGCATGCTGTGCGAATAGAATCATGGGATCTTGTGTCAGAGCCCACTGAAATTCACAAGCAGACAGCTGTATACCAGCAATAGGTCAGGGGCACAGGAGGTGGAGGATAGCTTCCTCAAAGTCCTGCCAAAGCTCTCAGAGTCAGTGGCCAGGGAGTTGGACAGGGAGCTGACACTAGCTGAGCTTCAGGGCATGGAGAATGAGTGGGCACCAGGCACAAGGTTTCCGAGCAATATTTGGGTAGGACATGCTGAAGGTGTTAAAGGACCGTATGAAAGGTGGTCAGCTACCTCCAAGCTGCAGGTGAGCTGTCGTGACCCGGCTGCCAAAAACAGGAGAACTGACCAACCACCGACTGTCTCTTTGCCTCCTAAAACCTGTCAACAACTGTAGTTATGGCGTCACTGAACAGGCCAGTGGGCATGACGGGGATGTCCAGGAGCATGGCTCTACCCCTTTTAGAAAGATCGGACAGGGTGAGCCAGAGGTGCCTCTCAGCCGGTCAGTAGGCTTGCCATAGACGGGCCTATGTCCCAAGCAGTCTTCTTGGGAGCCCTGAAAGCTAGGTCCATAGCATGACACAGATCTACTATGTGTCTACTTTCCTCACCTTCGTCTGTCTCCTTTAGCAGGTCAGCCTGGTAGACTTGCAAAACTGCCATGGTGTGTAAACAGCCACCAGCCTGACCTGCTGCCATGTAGGCCTTGCCCACCAATGCCTAGGAGGGCCGAAGAGGCTTGTGGGCAGCACCAGGGTTTTCAGAGACAATGGTGCTGTCTTCAATGGGCACCATCTCATAACTGCACTCTTTCAGCCCCACTACATTAAAGAGAAATGTTGTGGCTGAAGAGGTGGGCTGAATAAGGCCCCAAGAACTGGACACTCCAAAAAAAGGTGTGGCATCTGTATCTGTCACGCTATAAAATGGGTGTGGCCTGTGTGTCTGTCATGCTATGATGTATGTGTGGTCATTTTTTCTTTAAATATTTATCCTTGATTCTGTAATATCTGCCTCTCCAGCTAAAATCCCAACAGCACTGATAAATTATCTCACTATAAGGCGAGCATGAGAGTGTGTGTGTGTGTGTGTGTGAGTGTGTGTGTGAGTGTGTGTGTGACAGATTTACACACTGGGTCTCTGTGCCCTTCACTGGCACCATTATGTTTTACGATCTACATGTGAAAACCGCATTATCAGTTAGGTCATGTGCTCAACAGTGAATGACCTACACACACACACACACACACACACACACACACACACACACACACACACACACACACACTTCAATCAAGTGCTCTCCTGCTGGTTGTCTCTCGACATTAGTGTGATGGTCAGTGGAGCTTCTTTCTTTCATCACAGTTAGTACACAATCAATGTAGGACTGGCATGAACCCTTCTCCCTCTTCCTCTCTATCACTCTCTCTCTCTCTCTCTCTCTCTCTCTCTCTCTCTCTATCATTCTCTCTTTATTTCTCTCTCGTTCTCTTTATGTATTGCTCTTTACATATTTCTGACTTTCTTTCTTTTTATCTTTCTCTCTCTAAACCTCTTCTCTACTTTTCTCTGTCTCTCAGTGGCACTAGACAGAATGAGTAGAGCTGAAGAAGGGTTTGGATCAAAGCAAATCAGTTTAGAGCAGGACAGAGAGAGAGAGAGAGAGAGAGAGAGAGAGGAAGAAATATAGATAGAGAGATAGAGAGAGAAATAAAGAAACTTTGACTTTTATAATCCTTTATTTGAAATACAACGTTATATATCAGATGCTATCAGGTTGACCGATTAGTAAAATAGATAAATAAATAAATAAATAAATAAATAAATAAAATCAGACAATGACAGTTAAAGGTCGAGGGGGGGTGAGATCGTTTAGTTCAGTTTTGGTAAAAAAGCACAAACAGTGACTGTAACCTGGAGCAGTGAGTAAAAGTGTGAAAAACTGTTTCTCTCTGTGAACAGAACGGAGTCCTGCAGAACATCAGGGTTTAAAATAAAAGAGTTCACGGAGATGATGTAGTGTAAAATCCTCCACTGGAGCACGGCAGTGTTTTTGGTTAACGGTGGTTTGTACAGTGTCTCCACTCTGGTTTAATATCATCATTAAAACCAAGAACATTTCTCCACTGGGGGTCCACCCTCCCACTCAGTTTATTCTTATTTAAAACCTCAACACAGGCCCTGTAGAGCAGCTTCTTCCACACTGTCCCAAAGTTCATCTCCCCTTCACCCCTGCACTCCAGTAGGGGACCTCCACACCTGTAGAGGTCAGGAGTGATGTCCAAGTTCCTCCTTTACAGGACAAGTCTTACTAATTTTATAGTCCTTCAGCTAAACATGCTGGAGCATGCAGGAGCTGATCGGCACAGAAACCGGAGTCCTAAACGGGCTGCCAGGTCCTTCCCTTGTGACAGGTCTTCCCCTGTGATGTTTACCAGCTCCCGGAGTGTCATGATCTTGGAGGAGATCAGAGCTCTTTACAGTGTAAGAGTGGTCACACCGGAGATCCAGATGACGTCCATAAACCAGGGACTCCTCAAGCGGCCAGTGTAATGCTCCACAACCCTTAGTCTGATTTAAAAAAAAGTCTGCAGTTCTGCTGGTGAGATGAACCAGCCCTTGCCCCCCTTCCTCCTTGGGAAGATGGAGGACACTCTGTGGGATCCAGTGCAGACCATCCCAGAAGTCGTCGACAAGCAGGGCCTGGATGTTTGCTAGCAGGTTTGGGGGCGGATTCACGCAAGACAGCTTGTGCCAAAGAGAAGACGCTGCCAGGTTGTTAATCACCAGCATTTGCCCCCTGTAGGAGGACAGGGAGGAGTGCTTCAGCTGACGCCGCAGCCGCCACCTGTGACCTGTTCGGCAAGATGGGACACTCCATTGTCCATTTGCGGCTGATGAGACTAATCTGTGCATTATGTTTCAGTCTGGTGACGCTAATAAACAGGAGTGAGATGCCAGCCTTGGGGAGAGACACCATGCAGAGAGACGTGCTCATTCTTGCTCATCTCCTTTTTCTTGTTGGAGTCCTCTTGCAATGACACAGGGGGGTTGTGTGGGGTCTTTTCCCTCGCCCTATAATAAAATCCTCATTTTTTTTACAGTTGACCTTACCCGTTAAAGCTTTCTCATACTGTTTAATACATACAATTAAAGTCGCAATGTCTTTTTGCTCAGAAAAAGTGCCGACAAATACACTTTGAAGGTCTCGCCAGTACCTAGTATTAAGACTCCATTAAGCTCCCTCCTAAGCTTGCACAAATAAGGTTCTATAGCCAAGCTATAGAGCTGCCCTGACAAAGGACAGTCCTGCCTGAATCTTCTTGAAACCTGTATAGAAACACTTAGTCCTCCACCTACTTTGACCATGACTGAAATATTATTATACAGCAGTCTGACAATGGCTATAAAATTTCTACCAAACGCAAAACTTTCTAACACCTTGAAGAAATCCTTATGATCCATCCTGTCAAATGCTTTTTCTTGATCTATTGAAAGGATACCGAAGTTAAGTTCATTAACAAGACCAATGTCGAAAACATCTCGAATTTAAAACAGATTGTCCATAATTGACCTTTCTGGTATATAGTACGTTTGGTCCTTCTGAATCAATGTACCCAAGTAACCTTTAAGTCTATTTGCCAAGCATTTTGATAAAATCTTTTAGTCCACACAGAGTAGCAAAACTGCCCTCTGAATTTTTTAAGACCCCCAGATCACCGTTTTTTTGAGCAGTAAGAAAAGAACTGCATGCAGACTGCTGATTGGCAGTATCGTATTCCTCAAGCATTTAAATAGAATAGCCTTAATTTCTCACATACGTTACAGCACAGTGAAATTCTTTCTTTACATATCTCAGCTTGCGTGGAAGTTGGGGTCAGAGCACAGGTTCAGCTATGATACGGCGCCTCTGGAGCACAGAGGGTTAAGGGCCTTGCTCAAGAGCCCAAGAGTGACAGCTTGGCGATACCAGGGCTTGAATCCCTGACCTTCCGATCAGTTTTCCAGAGCCTTAACTACTGAGATAGTAGTCTTTCCCAAGAGTTTCCCAAAAGTATTGATAAAACTCTGCCGGTTGTCCATCTATTCCTGGAGCACATCCTGGAGATAGTTGTTTCATTGCTTCGGTTAAGACCTGTAGTGGGAGTTCTCTTGTTGTTCAGGTTTCAGCTGTGGTCAATTCTGAAGTAGATCAGCTGTACTTTCAGGGTCGCAGTTCCCTGCACTGTAAATTGTGGTATAAAAGTCCACTGCTATTTCTTGCATTTCTTTTGTGTCTATTGTTATTGTTATTGATGGAGGTGAAGCATCTGCTTCTGGTGAAAAGACTTCTCACACACACACACACACACACACACACACACTCACTAACACAAGCACTTTATAATTATACACTTATCTTCGAACTGACTACCAGGTAAAAGGCCATTAAACAGACTGGCACTAAGACCTGGATTCCAATTTTGCCTGGTCACTGTGCAGCCCAGAAAGTGTTTGTGTGTGTTTTTTATTATTAACGAGTTGTGTGAGATTATGGGAATTAATTGTAAAATATAAAAGGATAAGAAATGTTAATTGCGGTCGCTGAAATACCGAAACAAGGTCTCCACACACACACACACACACACACACACACACACACACACACACACGGGTTAGAATCCCCAGCCCGTATTATTTTCCTCCGTTGCCATGGAGATGCGGATCTGCTTTCACACCTGAATGTTAACTCAGACAAACACGTCACGCCACATTACGCTAACGAACTCCGCCACGCAGACGCGCGTCTTCATTTCCTGGGGTCACAGGTCAAAAAGTTTCACCCTTCAGTGGTGTCTGGAATCAATCCTCCTCTTAATCCCATCATTATGACGCCACATCTGTAGAAACCATCAGTATAATAGAAAAGTGCAGGAGAACAGAGCGCTGCATCACACACATGATCTCATACAGTCACAATGAACATCATCACTAAACAATTCAACACGTCTCCTTTCACTGGAGCCACAACTGCACCTCCACATACACCATCTCCAGCAGGAGCACTGATCTTCACCTCCTCACATCATCCCGGGGTTTTCTTTGTTCAAATTCTATTAGAAAGCAGTGGTGGACGAAGTACACAAACCATGTAGTTAAATTAGATTTATTTAGTTAAATGTGACTCCAGTAACAGTAAGTGTCTCTTTAAACTTTCACTTGAGTAAAAGTACAAAAGTTTTTGCCTTCAAATGTACTTAAGATCTCAAAGTAGTGATTTATTATAACTCTAATGTTCCTGTTATAATTTTTATCACAAGATTCTTCACTTAATCACCTCAGTTTCTATGTAAAGACTCGAATGTGACTCTCAGCACACTGATCTATTAATAGAATGATATTAATGACTCAAACACTGATTGATTTCTATTATAATGATCATGAACACAAAACCTTCTTTAATAAAACGTGTAAATGAGGTCACGTGTGTTGTGTCGAGTTCGAGTCTGGAGTTTCTTCATCATTTATTCCTCTCTAAATGTTCTGCTTGATGTTGAACTGATGCTGAACTGTATGTTGGTGATCAGTAGATGCACCGAGCGCCGATCAGAACACGTGTAAAACAGAGCGTGCGCTCGATCCTGATTGGTGACTCGCTGCGTGTTTCACCAGTTACGTTTTTATCCTCATTAATAAAAAGGAACGAGTGATTTCACTACATGTAGTCGAGTCAAATATTTAACTTTGAAATTTAGTGAAATTACAGTAAAAATCTCCCCAAATAGAAACACTTCAGTAAAATACAGATACGTGAAAAAGCAACTTAAATACAGTAATTACATTTACATCATTGCAGTCCAGCACTAGAGGAAAACACAAAATAATAAACGGTTAATGAAATAAAATGTTTGGGCCGACTTTTCCTCATGATGTTGATAATAATTTTGTTAAAAAGTCCATCTTCTAAATATCCTTGTAAGTGGATCTGCAACCAGATTGATTTCTTCTCCGCCGTCAGTCATTGTGAAATAAAAAAACAGCTATTAAATCAACATGAATATATTTGACATTGTGCAGTTTGCTACAGATGCGGTGTGAGAGCTCTGACTAGTGCGCTCTCTGACCGTCCAATCAAAAGAGGTTAAAATGCCAATGTTACTGGATGCCTGCTAGATGGCTTCGGAGTTAGCAACTCGCAATCTGATTGGTTAAAGCAACAGCTTCAAGCAACATAAATGGACGCCTGCATTGTTCACTGTGAAGCTCACGGCAGGTTCCTTAGACCCCGGCAACACGTGATGAGACTGAAATCTGATTGGATAAAAACTCTAAGATAAAAATACACACATTTAGAATCAGCGCACCCGAGAGAAATACTTTCAAATATGAAGCAATAAACTATTTTAAATAATTTTATACATATTTATGGACAAATGTATATTAAAGTGTAAGTCAGTGATTCTGAGAAACACAAACATGATCTCTGATGCAAACCAGAGTCTGTATGTCAACAACACAGGAAAGTTTAACTAGCAAGAAAAAACTAAACTAGCGAAGAAAAAAAGTACACACACACACACACACACACACACACACAGAGATAGGGGGCGAGAGAGAGAGCGAGAGAGAGAGAGAGACAGAGAGAGAGAGAGAGACAGAGAGAGAGAGAGAGAGAGAGAGAGAGAGAGAGAGAGAGACATGGGGAACTACGCCAAATTGACAGAGTGGCTGAAAGGAAACTTGGCTGACATCCACACTTTGAAAGGTGTGTGTGTGTGTGTGTGTGTGTGTGTTTCTTCATTAGCCTTATGGTTTGCCCCCTTCACCAACCTTCTATGATTTTCCCTACAGAATTCTCTCTCTCTCACACACACATACACACACACACACACACACACACACACACACACACACACACTTGAACTCTTACACATATAAATATAAATATATATACAATCATGCAAAGAAAACACTCATTTAACCAAAAACAAAACCTCATACACACCCAACAGTACACAAAACCACACACTCAGCTGTACACACACACACACACACACACAAAACCACAGACACAAAACTATACGCAATACCACAATCAAATCTGTATACGCAAATACTACTGTAGCTACACACACACAAGTAAAGAGGCTAGAAGATGCCAGCTGTTACCATAGTGACTTATGGAAATAGTGTGTGTGTGTGTGTGTGTGTGTGTGTGTGTGTGTGTGTGTGTGTGTGTGTGTGTGTGTGTGTGTGTGTGTGTGTGTGTGTGCATGTAAGTGACCTGTGCCAGATGAACCATGTACACCAGTCACAGTAAAGCCACCTGCTCTCCACTGATTGTGTGTGTGTGTGTGTGTGTGTGTGTGTGTGTGTGTGTGTGTGTCCCTCTGTCTGCCTATGACTAGACTGTGAACACAGCTTTGGAGTCTAAATAAAAAATTGATTTATTTTACAAATGCACACACACACACACACACACACACACACACACACACACACACACACACACGGGAATGCTTCCCTGGACAGCAGTAGATAGCATCTGGTTATCACCAGACTTTCCGAAACAACCATGGACCTGTCTGTACTTAGCAAGAAAAAGAATGTGTGTGTGTGTGTGTGTGTGTGTGTGTGTGTGTGTGTGTGTGTTTGAATTATATCCATTATTGATCTCAGGCCACTGTTACTGCGTTACTGCATATAGAGCACAATCTTATCTAATTCATAGAGAGGTGTGTGTGTGTGTGTGTGTGTGTGTGTGTGTGTGTGTGTGTGTGTGGTTCATTTTAAGCTCATTTAATTTGTATCATTAGTCAATGTTATTTCTTTATTTATATAAAATGAAATAAAGAGGACACAATAACAAAATAAAATAAAATAAACCTTTTAACCCATGGGCACGTGTTTGTTTATTAGTTTTATTGGTTTAATTTAGCTATTTATTTATGTTTTCTTTGTTTTATTAGATTTAATAGAATTCAATAGATTTAATACACTAAAGACAATCATACATTTTTGTGCAAAAACCAAAACACAGGCAGATATAAATGTTTGGGTTTATTGTGTTTTAGTGAAACGTACTGTAGCTATTAATGTGTTTGTTTGTTTGTTGGTTTAAATTAGATATAGATTTTATAAATATTTATTTAATGATATTTATTATTATATTTATATGAAATTACAATAAAAATGTTTCATTAAGAAATAAAAATAAAATAAATGTTTGTGTCATGAACAAAGACAGGTCTTTATTTTTAGTTTTTTATTTAATTTAATTTAATTGTAGTCAAATGTATTTATATATATATAGATAGATAGATAGATAGATAGATAGATAGATAGATAGATAGATAGATAGATAGATAGATAGATAGATATAGATATAGATATATAAATAATTTTTTTATATATATTTATATAACCAAACAGCTGCTCATTTATTTATGTTTGTTTACTTATTTTGCTGCATTTTCTATAATTTTATTTACAATTCTTTTACGTAAGTTTCTGCATATTATAACAATGAGGAGGACACAAAAAAAAGACATCAAAAGAAAAGTCACACTTTTATTTCAGACGGAATCTCTTTGTTTGTTGTTTGTTTGGTACTGAATCTGCTTCCGTCTGTTCCTCATGTCCCGCTTTGCCATGGGGAGGGAATAAACCTCTTTGCTGGCGTTTCTCTGGGGAATCTCTCATGCTAATGAAAAACGATGACGTTTAATGTGGACTAAAAACTTTGTATCCATCTGTGTTCCTTGAACTTCCCCTTCATCACCCGGCGACAGAAAAAAATGAGCCGCGAGAGCATACTGTACAAGAAGTTTTGTTGTTAATTACTCGCCAACTCTTGTTTTCCCGCGTGTGAGTTTGTGCGAGCGCGTGCGAGCGCGTGCGAGCGGTTCACCAGCGGGACACGCTCAGCTGATTCGCCGCTAATTCGGCTTGTTAGAAATGATTGCTTTGTTATCACTGTCGGAGCTCGGTGCGAGAGCCTCGTGAGCCATGTAGCTCTATGGCGCATTAGTTCTAATGAACTGCTCCATATGCTCTGAATCTCTTCCGGATGAGCGACGTGAACGAACACAGGCACGCGAGTGCGTCTCTTCAGGTTCTGGCTGCTCGGAGTTCGGAGCTCGAACGCTGCTCGAGGAACTCAAATTGACGTCATTATGCTTCGGCCCACCGAGAGGCTTCTGTCAAAATCATACATAATGACATGATTACTGGCATTCAGGGGGCCGCCATTAGGCTGTCGTCTGTACGCCTTTTACATCCCGTACAATCTCCATGCCGTGCTCACAGACACCCTGCAGATCCTACACAAAGCTCTGATCTCATCCTCTATGGACAAAGGCATTGTGATGCAATGTGGTTCTTCCTCAGACTGTTAGCACACAACTTCTCTGGATGTGCAAGCATGACATTTTCTCTTCATTTGAACCAGCGTGACCGTGCGCCTGTGCACTCCATGAAGATCTGCTTTACATAGGTTAGAAGATGTAGAAGATCTCCTGCTATAGAGCTTCAAGCCCCTCAAATACCTTTGAGATCAATGTAAACACTGACTGCACCCCAGGAACCTCCTCACCTCAGGAACCTCCTCACCTCAGGAACCTCCTCACCCCAGGAATCTCCTCACCCAAGAAACCTCCTTACCCTAGGAACTTCCTTACATCAGGAACATCATCACCTACATCAATACATGACTTTACTAACACCCTTGTAGCTGAATGAAATCAAACAGAAATCTTCATAAAAGCAACACTCTACCAGATTCTAATTGCGTGCTAATTCACCCTGAGCTATATTGCAATAGTCCAAACTATTCTAATGCAATCCCATTTAAACCATTCCAATCCCAATTTCCAAATTAAAACTCCAACCAGATTTCATGCTAAACCACAGATTTGATGATCATCCAACTTTAACCACTTAGTCACCATGCTAATCCACGTTTAACCAACCAGATGCCATGCTAATCCATTTATAACCCTTCATGCCCATGCTAATCCACTTATAACCCCTCGTGCCCATGCTAATCCACTTAAAATACCTCGTGCCCATGCTAATCTACGTTTAACCAACCGTATGCCATGCCATGCCATGCTATTCCACTTATAACCCCTCATGCCCATGCTAATCCATTTTTAACCAACCAGATGCCATGCTAATCAACTTAAAACCCCTCATGGCAATGCCAATACACTTTTACCCAACCAGATGCCATGCTAAGCCACACTTAACCCCTTCTGCCCATGCTAATCCACTTTTAGTTATTCATGCCCATGCTAAATTGGCATCATGAAATTATCATCACTATTTCCATTTCACCTTATTATGATTTTACAAGTGATTATTTTTCAGAAAGCTACCCCACACCAAGAGTATTTTTCATGCAACTTTTGTAAATAACAGAAGTAACAAGTCTCATGTGGTTCAATAAGCACATTAATGAGTCTCCTCACTGCAAATTAGATGTACACACACACACACACACACACACACACACACACACACACACACACACGAGAAATAATGTAAAAAAAAAAAAAACTGAAAAAGCCTGAATTTGACATTGCACTTCAGTTTCCCTGGAAACGGCTTCTCATCTCACCCCTGAACCGAGCCGGATCCATAGTATCGACGTTTCTCTTTCGGCTAGCTTCAGTTTTCATTTTTCCCGTTCAAAACGAAACGAGAAGGGAACGGTACGATCCGAGGAGCTGCGGAGCCACGGAGCTGAAGACAGAAGCAGATGGTTGGAGTTTTTAATCACCACCCTGCGGCTCTCGTTCTCGAATTCAAATGAGCTCCACTGGCACTGGCACGGGGCAACACAGATCCAACGTTTGGTGAATCGTTTCCTTATCAAATACTTCAAATCAAAAGATTCAGAACTTAATTTACACACACACGCACCCACCCACAAACACACACACACACACACACACACACACACACACACACACACACACACACACACACAAAGTGTCCTTTAAAACCTTTCTGTTTGGTTGGGGGTTCATACAATATACAAATAAAAGTATGTACCCCATCATCATACCCCTGTCCACATTGAAGATCTCACCCCTATTTATTACCCTTTTTCCTGTTAGAAGCCCTGCTGCTCTGGGAAAAGGGGTGTGGCTCTGGGGATTAGTGTTTATTCAGCTACAAGAGCATTAGTGAGATCTGACACTAAGCGGTGAGAAGGATCCAGTTCCAGTTTCTCACAAAGTGTCCATCTTTAACCAGTCACTCCACTAATCCACTCTAAACCAACCAGATACCATGCTAATTCATTCTAAACCAACCAGATACCATGCTAATCCACTCTAAACCAACCAGATACCATGCTTATTAATTCTAAACCAACCAGATACCAATCTAATCCACTCTAAACCAACCAGATACCATGCTAATTGATTCTAAACCAATCAGATGCCATGCTAATTAACTAGGATCGCCGGTTCGACATGTTCACTGACAACCGATTAACGTCTGTTGCGATCCATTTTTTCCCCTATAAAATTCTGTCAGTGTCAGAAGATTTCAGACACTTTCCTGCTCTACGATGTTGACTGTCAAAGCCGAGAACCAACAGGAGCAGCGAACCTGATGACGCTATTAGCGGTTATTAGTAACTTTAAACCAACTCAGAGAAAATGTCGAAAAGAGAAAAGCAAGAAGAGAACCTTATCAAGTTCTGAAGGGAAAAGGAGAGTTTGTAGGATGTATTTTAATATCAACGCATGTCATGAACAAAATTAACGCTACAGTTTGTTTTTGTTTGCTGCTAGCTACCGTTACCGTTAGGATTGATGACATAAAACTTCTTTTTCTTGTGTACAGTCTGACATTATGACAGCTGAGATCCCACAGTGTGACATGGGAATCATGTTTGTAGAGTCTGACAAGCAACAATCACAAAAGACTATAAAAAAAAATGACAGTATGCATTAGTTATCGTAGTGATTAGAGGAATCGTATTCTTCGACAATTGAGTGTGAACTGCTGAATCTGCTGCACCAGTCTAGGCAAGAAGCACTGCGAGCGGCAGGGGGGCACATTCTTTTGACAGTATGTCCTACTGTAGTGATGGATGAAGCAGAAAAGATTTGAGAGTGTGTAACTGTCCATTGTTGTGTTTCGTTCCTTCACCGGAGTAATTTTTAACCTTGGTATTGACGATTTATTTCCAGGAGAATGAACAGAATGATCTCAGAATCGTCGAAGGAATATTCAGAGCGTCCTGTTCTACCGCTTATTTCGTCCTCCTTTCTTTTTTTTCCTCCCCCACACCTTTCTTTGTCCTTCTCTCTATTACTTCTTAGGGGCTGCTGCTTTATGGCAGCGGGTGAGTAAAAGCCTGTGTGTACAGCTGTAAATCTTCAGCCCTGATCGATCCCCGAGCAATATTACTAAGAGCGCTCGACTCTCACGGAAGCTCGCTGGTTATTGCCAAGGGTTCGGTTGGTCGGAATACGTCCAGGAGGGCATCGTGTTCTCACGTTTTTTTTTCCTGCTCACTGCTCAGATTCGGAATGTGATTCTAGTCAAGTCCGTCGCTGCATTCCTGACAGGTTGGCCCGGAGTGGGAATTCCAAAGGTTCTGTTGGTCGGAATACATCCAGGAGGGCATCATGTTCTCTCTTGTTCTGCTCATTGCTCAGGTTTCGGATGTGACTTGAGTTTTTGCACTTTTGACAGGTTGCCCTGGCGTGGGATTCTGGAGTAATTTTGAAGGACTGATCTTGAAGTTGGGATCAGGCTTGTTCCATTTATTCCACGCCTACTGAATAGACTTCCCGGGATATTCAACACCCTCTCTTTCTATCCATCTCTCAGTTTTTTGATGAGGTCTATTTCTCACTCAGGTTTCCAGCGATCTGCGTAGGGACAACAGCCTGCCGGGTATTTTAAGGCCGTGTGGGAGAATTATTGGATTTTTCTGTCAGAGAAGTGGTTCATCACAGACGAGTGGTCCTCTACTGAAACTCCTCAACCTCTCTCTTTTACCCAAACCGCCATCTGCTCCAAGTTCCACGCCGCCTCCTGACCTGACATTTACCCAGGAGGCAAAGCAGGCCGTACCTCGCTGCAGTGAAGCAGTAGAGGGAGGGATGGAAAAGTGCTCTCTAAATGGCGTTTAAAAAGCAGATCGGCTCTGTCACATCGAGTCAGTGGCAGACGGAAAAGAAGAAGATTGATCTTCAGTGCAAATGGGGTCCGACTTAACCAAGGCCATTCGAGGTAATGGGGTACACTTGAGTGGAGCCAGAGCTTCCTCCACACTCCGTCAGCTGCCGCCTTCCTGCCCCAGGCGCTCTGGGTGTTTAATGCGTCGTGACGTGATCGAGATTCAGAAAATTGCTGGAGTTTCATCCCATAAATGTGGCGCTCATATGGGAAATGTGCCAGCAATGGAATTCCATTAGTTTCAAAACAGATTTATAAGAAGTCTTCATTCTTCTTCAAATTTGTTTTATTGAATCATTAGTCAGTCATAAATTAATTAGGGAGTGAGAAGACATTAAAGACAAAAACAGGGTGGTGTGATGAAAGAAGAGATCTTACTTTCACCATGATTATTCTCCTATAAGCACTTTTCCAAATAAACCACAAGTCCTCTGTTTTCCAACAATTACTACAATTATTAAAAAATAATTAACATAGAAGGAATAGCTCACTGGATAAGATACCTCTGATCTAATGGTTTTAAATCCCAGCACCACCAAGCTGCCATTGCTGGGCCCTTGAGCAAGGCTCTCAACTCTCAATTGCTTAGCTGAAATGTATCACTGAGATAACTGTATGTTGTTTAGGATAAGGCTGTCTGCCAAATGGTTAAGCCCAGTAGTTAAGATGCAAGACTTCTGATCAAAAGGTTTAAAGGTTAAATGACCATTTAAAATTCACACCACCAAGCTGCTGCTCCTGAGGGGGCCCCTGAGCAAGGCCTTTAAGCCTCATCCCTTAACCTGAGAGACTCAAAGCACTTCTGTACATCGCTCTGGACAAGGGCACCTGCTAAATGGCGCAAATGTACATGTAACTGTAAATGTAACCCTAAAATCCTCAAAGGCAACTGCTAAGTGTCAGATATCGTGTGCATGCAAACTCAATCTACTTTTTCTCAATTTATTATCAACTTTACTGTCATGGAGCATCTATGAGAATGATAAACTTCCTGATTTTGCATGCATTATAGCAGCCATATATAATAAGCCTTTTTAAAAAGCCCACAGCCTGTGGTAATTGTCGTCGCTTTCGATTCTTTTCTTTTTATCTTTGGGAAAAGTCTTTTCTCCTGGTTAAATTTCACAGCCTGAATTCTCCACATGTCAAGGATCTAAAGTTTCACACTTTTTTCCCAGAACAAAAATCCCACTTAAAGTTTTAAGAGAGCGCCGCAGAAGCACCCTGATGGCACCTCGGCAGTTTTTTGGCATCGCTTCGATAACCTCACTGGGGGAAGAAAACGAGCAATTTGTGTACACCGTCTCTTTTTAATCTCGCTTCCTTTTGTACCTTGGCGGCATCCGGCATTTAGCACTCCTGCCTCCTCCCTCATTGGGTTCTACCTTTGCTTCTGCCTCGCTTTGGCAGTTCATTTGTCCGGCCGAAGAGGAGCCGTTAAATTAGGTCCTGCTTTGAGGCGTCCAGCAGCTGCCTTGCTCCACTGTCATTTTTTTTATTCTGCGATTGCTTTCTGGCACACTAATGGCCTCCACTTAGCATCGAGCAGATATCTGGCTAATGCTCAAAAACCTGTGCTGAAATTATGAGTGCCTGAGACAAACCACGGAGGACAGAGAGAGAGAGGAAAAGAGCTGATAGAAGACAAGCTGATAAAGATATTATACTACACCCAGAATGTTAAGAAGCGTCCGAGCATCGCTGAACCCCACCCACATAACTGTTCCTCATTACTATTTCAAAAGTATTGGCAACCTTCTGTAGGTGAAGTATCCCTCTGAGCAACCAGGAGATTCCCCCCTGGCTGCCCCATTACTCTTTTTACCCACAGCATTCTGGGTAATTACAGCTTCCACATGAAACCTGGCACTTCGTTCTGCTGGTCATTAGGTTCAACCAACCAGCTGTGAAGTGGCCATTTCCAATGATTGATGATCTAAAAAAAATCCAGAGGAAGTTCAGGTGATCTACAAGGACCTTCACTCGGGCATGAATTCAATTTTAAAATCTTGATCTTGGCCACACCTCCGATGCTATTTTCATAGAACAGCAAGTTCTTTCAGTTTCTAAAGAAAATGTTTGGGTGAAATGAGTATAAAATCATCATCAAGCAATCATGCTCATCACTCAGATAGCTGCTAAACCAGGAAGCACAAGGAAACACTTTTGTTCTGGGTGAAGTTTAGAAGTACCATGTTTGTATTCTTCACCAAAGAAGAAACGTCAAATCAATTTCCATTCAAGTGTCATATCCTAGCCTTAAAGGGGACCTCCTAAAGTCCTTCACAGCATTACAAAAGGTTTCAGCATTATGCTTTTACGCAATCCAAAGTAGAAGAACAATTTTTAAGATGGTACCAAATACCTAAAGCTACATGTTAAACATCTGACAGGTTCTACATATGTTCTGAGGAAACACTCTAAGATAAAAGAGTTAATCAGCTGTTCACAACCTTCAGAACCCTGTAGAACCTTTAGGGTTCCCACCGGACGAGCAGTTGGACAGCGATCAAGGGTTCCACATTTGTCAGAACACTGATGTATACCACCTTTTAGCCTGGAGGTTCTACTGAATGCTTGAATTAGACATTTCAAGGGAACTATTCAGGTTCTAAATATCTATAGACCTCAGCAGGCTTCCTACAATTACTACATTTTAAACATATGAGAGGTTCTTGATGTAAAGAAACTAATGAGCAGGATTTTGTAGGCACACACCCTTAAATAAATCTTCAAAGGTTAGAAAGGGTCTTCAAGGTTAAATGTGAATCTTGTCGTCACAAACTAAACAAGTTGTTTACAATGCCTCGAGTACCACATGATGATATCTGCCCCTCCCTCACCCAGATAATATTCCTGCTTGGGTGGATATGACGTAAAGTTGCTAACGGTTGTTTTGTCAGCTTGTTAGATGTGGTCATACCGTAATTCCTAATTTGATATTTTCAGGCTAACGAGCAGGCAGGACCAGCTCGGACCTAGCATGTTCTTACTTTCAGCTCTGTTCGAGGGTCTAATCATTAGCTTGCATTCACGCCACAAATGTGAGCGCTTCCATGGGTGGAAACAGAAAGAATTCGCATTTGCAATTCGAGCCGTGGCGAGTCGAGTCGCAAAGCCGGGAGCTCCCCTGGGAGTTTTTTTTTTGATGACGGAGCTTTTCAGATCGCTAATGTCAGAGAGAAAACCGGCTGATCTCGCTTTGTCCAAACAGAATCCTGAGTGTGCAGACTGAGATCCAGCACGAGGAGGGAAAAGAAGCATCTAGCCTGCCTTGTTCATTTAAAACCACTGCCTTATTCTTTCTTTTTGCTCTGAGCCACAGTTCTGGCGTAAAGTCGGCAAGCAAGAAACTCACACTGATATTATATTGTAACAGTCGGATAATTGAAAATAGCAGGGTTTTTTTAGGCTGGTGAGAAAAAGGAGCAGGATGGAGGGTCTAACACACACTCCAACCCACTCTTTATATGGCGGTGAAGGCCATGTTAATGAGCCGATGAGTTGTGTTCGAGCAAGAAAACGACGCCTCAGGGTGATGTGTATCTGCTTTAATCAACACCATAATACAGCGCAGAGGGGCGCTTTAACTTTTTAACTGGCATGCCCTGGAAAAATTCATTACACCGAAAAATTGATGTGTCTAACAGTTACAAGAGAATTTCTTGGGGTTAGAAGGGTTTTATGATCCACAGACTCTGGACAGAGCCTCCAGTGTGTATGTAATACACTATATATATATTAGGGAAGGTAAGATGCAGTGTTTCGCATCAGTGCATCAGCATAAAAGCTAACGATGTGATGCATCGATTTAAAAATCAGATACAAGTTGGCATTTGCATCACAATGCATCGCATATTTGTGTCGGTAAAAAAACCTATTTGTTGATAGAATTATTAGTAAATGTCTCATACTTTTTGGTGACCAATTATTTGTGACCAATATTTGATATGTAGATCGATTTCTCTCGGCACCGCTGCTGCTACGTGAACATGACGTATCACCACACTACAGAGCGTGTCCTGAGAGTCACAGAGAATACAGATTAACATGGCAGAGGTAGAGCTGCATCTTCCTTGAGACACAACAGGAAAAGAAAGTCTGGTTTTGAAATTTCCATGAAAAGATTCCAAAAAGATCCATGCGTTAGAATTTACATTTTTTCCATTGATTTACATTGTGTTTGATCAAATGGACATCGTGTCTCACGACATCGTAATGGGGGGAATCGTATCGCATCGTATCGGTAGCTGCTTCTTATGTATAGTGAATGTATCGTCTCAATGGCTATGCATCAAGTTGCAAATAGCATCAGCCTCAGTTGTGGAGATCTAACATATATATTCTGTTATAATAACCCCCACTTTTCTGGAAACATGGTTTTGCAGTTATGGAAATTCAACAGTGGTATTAGGTTTCAGTTTGCCTCGTCAATAGGGTTGAGGTCAGATCTCTATAGCAAGCCATTCAAGATCTTCAACACCAACCCATATGTTCATGGAGCTGACTTTGTGCAAAGGAGCATTGTCATGCTGGAATGGCTTTTGGTCTCCTAGTTCAAAAGGGAGAAATTTCATCTCCAACACTCGGGAAAAGAACCACATATGTCTGGAAAAGTCAGGTGTTCCGTTACATTTGTTGACATAGTGTATCTGCATGTTCAGTGAATATTATTCCACCCATACTCCAGCATTTTCTTTTCTCCACACAGAGCCACGGGCATGTTTGAATACATAGTAGGATTCCACTGCAATTATATTCCGAACGTAATAAATATAAATGTTTGAAATATTATTCCGCTCTGACGGTTTGATTGAAATGCATCGCATAGCTGCAATTTCAGTAGCGTGGCATGGGGGAGGGGAGAGGGGGAGCTGTAGGGCTATTCACATCATCTTTATTTTCAATTTCCACTGAAGCACGTTTCCTTGGCTGGATTTGCCTCCGTTTATAATGGGGTGGTGGATAATAAGGCTGTTTTGACATGTGAATAGAATCCTGGTGAGTTCCCCTCCTCGGGTGGGACACGTTTATACGCTCAGGATTCGGGAGCTTCTGAATGGAACATGGTGAGCCAAAAGTGATTAAGTCGTTTGGGTTAGTGGGAGGGTTTGTTTTGAGGATGGGGCAAGTCTGAGCCCGAGCACAGAGCTGTATTAAAGTCACATGGACATTGCCCTCATGTTTTATTTTTCGTTTATTGGTTTGTTTAATGATATGCTGTCTAACACAAACCAACCCTAAAAAAAAAACAATTTCCTTCTGATTCAGACTCTTAAATGCACTGACAGGTTGTGCATTTCACCCCCAGACCTTCACTGGTGTCCTGCCTAAATCAATCCGCCTTTTAATACCATCATTATGACGCCACGTCTACAGAAACCATCAGCATTATAGAGAAGTGCAGTAGATCAGAGAGCTGCATCACACAGGATCTCATACAGTGAGAATCACTAAAGCAAGAAACCCAATTATTACAATTCAACACGTCTCCTTTCACTGGAGCCACAACTGCACCTCCACATACACCATCTCTAGCAGAAGCATCGATATTCACCTCAAAAAATCACCCTGATTTTCCCTACATTTCTTTTTTGTGCATTACGCTTTTCCTGGGGATTTGAAATCATGTGTTTTTGTGCAAATTCTACAGGAATTATATGTAAATGTCCTTGTATCTACGTCTAAATCAGTTTCTTCTCTTCTGTCGGTAATTGTGAAATTAAACCGCTATTAAATCCACATAAATATATTCGAGTTTGTGCAGTTTGCTTTAGATGCGGTTTGCGAGCTCTGACTAGTGCGCTCTCTGACCATCCAATTAGAGGACGTGCAAATGCAGACGTTATTGGACGCCTGCTAGACGGCCCTGTGTGGCTAAATCGCAGTCTGGTTGTTTAAAGCAACAGTTTGTTTCTGATAGTGTTGATGGCTATGTCTACATTAATTCAGCTAAATCTGAAACCAGTGTTTTCGTAAAAAGAAAAAAACCCTCTGCATTCACACAAGTTGCTGATTCACACTGAAACATCTGACAACGCTCACGGCCCTGTACTGTACTGTGCATGCGCAGAACAGAAGACACTTTGGCCTGAATAATTTCCACCTGCTGTTTATTTTCTTTCCGGTTCTTTGAAGCGACGCAGCCATGATTAAAAAATGAGTCACTGTTTTCCCACACAGTCCACACTTCATCCCCTTTGGAGAGCGTTTTCAAAAAGCGACGTTTTCGTTGACTGAAAAAACCAAAACGGAGGGAAAAATGTGCTTTTCTAAATGAAACAAGGCCTATGTCAGCAGAGGAGATCTTCTTGCCCCTGATAGCCCACCCACTTGAATAGTGCAAAAACTCTTTCAGTCATTAGTGAGTGATGAAATAATGCGTTCCTGGCAGGAGACTTCCTAAATGGCTCTTTGCCTTTTTATTAGACCACTAATTGCTTATCTTTACCTAAACTAGATTCAGGAGTTCCTGCTCTCCATTCTAAAACCCATCATGGTGTTCCTTCTGCCTTGCATTTGATCAAATCTATTAAAATAATTGGAAACACAGCGAGACATCATCCCGAGTCAGAACCAAGCGCCTGTTTCAGTGCTCTGCTGCGTTTGTGGCTTCATTAAGAAGATTCATTTTCATTGATCGTGATAAAAGGAATATCGCGAAATCCTACTTGTTCAACTGTAACCCAGCGGCTCAGAAAACGTCATTACAAAAGAAAAAATAGATATCAATTAAACCAGTCTAATATCGTTCCAAATGCAATCCATTTCCATTTGTTTTCTGCCTGAAAGAAATTACCCAGAATCCTTTACTCTCTCTTCGCATATTTTAACATGGAATAAGTGTTACACTTTACATAATACAGAGACTAACCTTATGTCTATTGACCACATAACCATATAATAAATATTTGTAAAAAAAAAAAAAAAAAAAAGTGGCCCTATAAGAGAGCCCTGAGGTACACCTCATTCTTCCTGGCAAAAAAGTAAATAAAGTAAATACATATTAAAAAAAAAAAAAAAAGGATTATATATATATATATATACACACAATAATAATAATATAATAATAGTAAGCATAGTTAAAATAAGATATATTAGAAAATAAATGATATAATCAATTTGAAAATGTTCCATTTGAAATTATTATCTATGAAATAGTAAAATAAAAATAAATAAAAAAAATAAAATAAAACAAAAATCATTTATTTCAAAATAAATTATTGAAAGTGTTATATCAATTATATATTTTATTTAGCAAATATATAAATAAAAACAACAACAACAATAATGTAATAGTAATAATAATAATAATAATAATGTCACATGTACAGATATTATTATTATTATTATTATTATTATTATTATTATTATTATTATTGGTAGTAGTAGTAGTTTTTTAATAAAATCTATGTTAGCAGTCTGGTTGAGCAGCTATTTTTAGCACCTTTTTTCTTTCTTTATGTTTTTCCCTAGAAGGTGCCAAAACTAAAAGATGAACATTAAGCATGTAGAAATAATAAATGCAAAAGAAAAAAAGTGCTGACTCTTTCTTTTCTGCTCCCATGTGGCCTGAATGCCGTGTCATTTAAGGTTTATTGTTTACTTATTAATTTGATTTAATGTGGTTTATTTTACCAGGATGATAATTACTGAACATTCCCCATGTGCATCTGGCCAGAGATGAATTTGAGCCAGAAATGGGCGATCTCTCATCTGCAAGCTGCAGGAGAACAGCGTGGAGTCTGGTTCTCTTGCCTGAGGCTGTCATGCCCTGCTGAAAAATACCTGCAAACCTTCCCACAATCCTCCTCTCCTTCTGTATACACTGTACATCCAGATTATAAATGCAGCTCTGCACACGACTCCTACAAATCACTCGTTCTCTATCAGACACCCACAACTCTGTACTGTGTGTGTGTGTGTGTGTGTGTGTGTGTGTGTGTGTGTGTGTGTGTGTGTAAATGATATCATCTAAGTGGGTATGTGTATGTATAGGAAAGGGTGTGTAGGTGAATATGTGTATAAATGTATGTGTGAGTGTGATTGTGTAAGCGTAGTGTGTGTGTGTGTGTGTGTGTGTGTGTGTGTGTGTGTGTGTGTGTGTGCGCTTGGCAGAACGTGAGTGTAATTGTTCAGTAAGATGAGGGAGAGGCAATCACAGTGCCATATTGTTGTCCTGTCAGGAGAGCAATTAGATCAGAAGGGGCAGATCGATAGCGGAGGATGGGTGAAAATGAGCGATGGAATAAAATGCACAGTGGAAGAACACAGCGTTTAGAATCACCGTGTGGAGACAGAGTGGAGAGGGAGTGAAGACGGAGGAGAAACAGAGTGGAGACAGTGGAGACAGTGTGGAGAGGTCACACCCACATCACGTGTAACTGTACTGTATCTTTTAATAGTGAAACATGGAGTAATAAAATGAATGAGGTCAAAGGTCCACTAAAATTACAGCTTTAACTTTAACCATTAATCTCGTCTAAATCAGTAATCTAGTCTGAATTCCAGAAATCTTATCTACATCAGAAATCTTGTTAAATCTAGTTATCTAGACTCAAAGCCAGTTTATGACAAGTCAGCTATACTAGCTAGTCTATACCTGGTTAGCTAGTCTATATAAAGCGTTAGCTAGTCTATATAAAGTGTTAGCTAGTCTATATAGCGTTAGCTAGTCTATATAAAGTGTTAGCTAGTCTACCTGGTTAGCTAGTCTATATAAAGTGTTAGCTAGTCTATATAAGCGTTAGCTAGTCTACCTGGTTAGCTAGTCTATATAAAGTGTTAGCTAGTCTATACCTGGTTAGCTAGTCTATATAAAGTGTTAGCTAGTCTATACCTGGTTAGCTAGTCTATATAAAGCGTTAGCTAGTCTATATAAAGTGTTAGCTAGTCTATATAAAGCGTTAGCTAGTCTATATAAAGTGTTAGCTAGTCTATACCTGGTTAGCTAGTCTATATAAAGCGTTAGCTAGTCTATATAAAGTGTTAGCTAGTCTATACCTGGTTAGCTAGTCTATATAAAGCGTTAGCTAGTCTATATAAAGCGTTAGCTAGTCTATACCTGGTTAGCTAGTCTATACCTGGTTAGCTAGTCTATATAACGCGTTAGCTAGTCTATATAAAGTGTTAGCTAGTCTATACCTGGTTAGCTAGTCTATATAAAGCGTTAGCTAGTCTATATAAAGTGTTAGCTAGTCTATATAAAGCGTTAGCTAGTCTATATAAAGTGTTAGCTAGTCTATACCTGGTTAGCTAGTCTATATAAAGCGTTAGCTAGTCTATATAAAGTGTTAGCTAGTCTATACCTGGTTAGCTAGTCTATATAAAGCGTTAGCTAGTCTATATAAAGCGTTAGCTAGTCTATACCTGGTTAGCTAGTCATACCTGGTTAGCTAGTCTATATAACGTTAGCTAGTCTATAAAGCGTTAGCTAGTCTATATAAAGTGTTAGCTAGTCTATACCTGGTTAGCTAGTCTATAAAGCGTTAGCTAGTCTATATAAAGCGTTAGCTAGTCTATATAAAGTGTTAGCTAGTCTACACCTGGTTAGCTAGTCTATATAAAGTGTTAGCTAGTCTATATAAAGCGTTAGCTAGTCTATATAAAGTGTTAGCTAGTCTATACCTGGTTAGCTAGTCTATATAAAGCGTTAGCTAGTCTATATAAAGTGTTAGCTAGTCTATACCTGGTTAGCTAGTCTATATAAGCGTTAGCTAGTCTATATAAAGTGTTAGCTAGTCTATACCTGGTTAGCTAGTCTATATAGCGTTAGCTAGTCTATATAAAGCGTTAGCTAGTCTATACCTGGTTAGCTAGTCTATACCTGGTTAGCTAGTCTATATAACGTTAGCTAGTCTATATAAAGTGTTAGCTAGTCTATACCTGGTTAGCTAGTCTATAAAGCGTTAGTCTATATAAAGCGTTAGCTAGTCTATATAAAGTGTTAGCTAGTCTATACCTGGTTAGCTAGTCTATATAAAGCTAGTCTATATAAAGTGTTAGCTAGTCTATACCTGGTTAGCTAGTCTATATAAAGCGTTAGCTAGTCTATATAAAGCGTTAGCTAGTCTATACCTGGTTAGCTAGTCTATACCTGGTTAGCTAGTCTATATAACGCGTTAGCTAGTCTATATAAAGTGTTAGCTAGTCTATACCTGGTTAGCTAGTCTATATAAAGCGTTAGCTAGTCTATATAAAGCGTTAGCTAGTCTATATAAAGTGTTAGCTAGTCTACACCTGGTTAGCTAGTCTATATAAAGTGTTAGCTAGTCTATATAAAGCGTTAGCTAGTCTATATAAAGTGTTAGCTAGTCTATACCTGGTTAGCTAGTCTATATAATGCGTTAGCTAGTCTATATAAAGTGTTAGCTAGTCTATACCTGGTTAGCTAGTCTATATAAGCGTTAGCTAGTCTATATAAAGTGTTAGCTAGTCTATACCTGGTTAGCTAGTCTATATAAAGCGTTAGCTAGTCTATATAAAGCGTTAGCTAGTCTATATAAAGTGTTAGCTAGTCTATACCTGGTTAGCTAGTCTATATAAAGCGTTAGCTAGTCTATATAAAGGGTTAGCTAGTCTATATAAAGCGTTAGCTAGTCTATATAAAGCGTTAGCTAGTCTATATAAAGTGTTAGCTAGTCTATATAAAGCGTTAGCTAGTCTATATAAAGCGTTAGCTAGTCTATATAAAGTGTTAGCTAGTCTATACCTGGTTAGCTAGTCTATATAAAGTGTTAGCTAGTCTATATAAAGTGTTAGCTAGTCTATATAAAGTGTTAGCTAGTCTATACCTGGTTAGCTAGTCTATATAAAGCGTTAGCTAGTCTATATAAAGCGTTAGCTAGTCTATATAAAGTGTTAGCTAGTCTATACCTGGTTAGCTAGTCTATATAAATCGTTAGCTAGTCTATATAAAGGGTTAGCTAGTCTATATAAAGCGTTAGCTAGTCTATATAAAGCGTTAGCTAGTCTATACCTGGTTAGCTAGTCTATATAAAGTGTTAGCTAGTCTATATAAAGCGTTAGCTAGTCTATATAAAGGGTTAGCTAGTCTATATAAAGCGTTAGCTAGTCTATATAAAGCGTTAGCTAGTCTATATAAAGTGTTAGCTAGTCTATACCTGGTTAGCTAGTCTATATAAAGTGTTAGCTAGTCTATATAAAGTGTTAGCTAGTCTATATAAAGCGTTAGCTAGTCTATATAAAGCGTTAGCTAGTCTATATAAAGTGTTAGCTAGTCTATATAAAGTGTTAGCTAGTCTATACCTGGTTAGCTAGTCTATATAAAGCGTTAGCTAGTCTATATAAAGCGTTAGCTAGTCTATATAAAGCGTTAGCTAGTCTATATAAAGCGTTAGCTAAACTATATAAAGCGTTAGCTAGTCTATATAAAGCGTTAGCTAGTCTATATAAAGCGTTAGCTAGTCTATAACCAGGTATCTAATCTATACGTATTTATCTATTCTAGATAGAGTTAGCTAGTGTATAACCTGTTAGTTAGTCTATAACCAGTTAGCTAGTCTATACCGGTTAGATGGTCTATAAAATAGAAATTTTCCAACTAAAAGATCTGAAACACTTTGCTTCTCCTGCTTTTCTTCCTGATCTGGTTTTACTGTAATGAATAGACGTTCGCATCTTAGCATGTAGACTGCAGGAGTTTCTAGTGTTTATTTTACACCTAGCGAGCAGCTCTCATGTCGTGTTAGCGTCGCACGTGTAAGAGATTAGCGGAGGAAACGTGACTCAGGTTTTTTTCAGCTGCTGTTTTATTACCTGACGGCTGATTGGTGCACCAGAGGAATTCTCTCAGCATTTAATATAAAATCCTACAGCTTCAGAAGTGGTTTTATGGACTATTTCCAAAAGAAATGTCCCCTAACCTTGTCCTGGAGACAATTTGTGCTACATGCTATGAGTGATTATGACTTCCTGTACATTAATTACTGAAGAGTATGGCACGTCCTCCTTGAATTCGTCCTTATAACATACAGAGTGAAAGTTTTAATGAAGAAGAATATGAAGAGAAAAGAAGAATATGAAGCGTTATATCTCCTCACCTAAACTCCACATTCTACTGGAACATCTTCCTAGAAGATTCATTATAACATGGAGACTAAATGTTAAAAGAAGTACAGGTTTGGTTCAAGTGAAGGGACAATTTCATGCCACCATGTGCTAAAACGTCCTTCATCATTGTGTGTCTCCAACTTTGTGGTAACAGTTTGGGAGGAACCACATATGGGTGGAAAATCAAGTGTCCCAATACTTTCGTTTGATTTAAAGCTCTCTCCTTGTCTTCCTGTCCGTCTGTCTTCCTGTCCCGCTGTCCCACTGACTCTCAATCCTGCTGTCCTTCTGTCCTACATTTGCTTCACTTCCCCTGTCCTGCTGTCTCTCTGTCCTCTTGATTTTTTTGTCCCCCTGTCTTGCTGTCCTGTTGTCCATCTGTCTTCCTGCCCTGCTGTCTCTCATCGACTCCCTGTCTCACTGTCCCAATAACTCTATGTCCTTCAGTCCTACATTTATTTCACTTCTGTCTTACTTTCTCTCCTCATCTCCCTGTCCCTTTGTCTTCCTGTTTTGCTGTCCCACTGACTTTTCCTCCTGCTGTTCTTCTGTTTTTCTGTCCAATTGATTCTCTGTCTCTCTCTCTCTCTCTCTCTCTCTCTCTCTCTCTCTCTCTCTCTCTCTCTCTCTCTCTCTCTCTCTCTCTTTCTCTCTCCTCATCTCCTGCTCTGCTGTCGTTCTGTTTTCAGGTCTGATTTCAAATCGTCTCTCTGTTTTCCTGTCTCTTCGTCCACACTCTCTCCATGTCTTACTGTTTTACTAATCATTTTTACTCGCATTTAATGAAGGAATAATAAAGAGCTAATTAATCATTAATGAGCTGGTGAATAATGAATGAGGGATTATTTGATTATAAACGATGAAAAATGGTTGCACTGTATTGAGATGTAGAAAGTAGTAAAATGTATAATGTGCAAAATTAAATATTTAACTGAATAGAAAATAGAATTCTGAATTGGTGACATTTTCAATATTAAACCTTTTTTTAAAAAAGGTTTAATTTGATATTATTAAATAGGTGAAATGTCACTTACAATTCTACTGCATTTCAACATTAGGAATTCAAGCTGGTGTAGGACAACAGAAAATTATATAATAGTTATAATAATCCTCTCATTCTTCTTCTTCTTCTTTTTCTTCTTTCGGCTGCTCCCATTAGGTTAACCTGTCCATCACCACTGCAAACAGGAAAGGGCTCAGAGCCGATCCTTGATGCAGTCCAACCTCCACCTTGAACCAGTCTGTCGTTCCTACTGCACACTTCACTGCTGTCACACTGTCCTCATACATGTCCTGCACCACCCTCACATACTTCTCTGACACACCTGACTTCCTCATACAATACCACAACTCCTCTCTCCACTACGCTTTCTCTAAATCCACAAACTCACAATGCAACTCCTTCTGACCTTCTCTATACTCTACAATATAAAAAAAAAAGGTTTTGAAAAATGTTTTAAACTGATTATAGATGAATAAAAACATTTATTTTGTGATGAATATGTGGATAACAATTATCACATTTAATAATAATATAATAATAAAATAATTAATCATTAATTAATGACTTTGTTATTAATTATTGTATAAATTATAAAAAATTTTACAGCGTATGTATTAAATGTAATGTAATATTAAATTATATATAAAATAAAAATTATGAAAGTTTCATTTAAAAAAAATTAAATTTTTTATTAAAACATTTTATTCTGTATTTTTTCACGTCATAAAACTATGAAGCACAACTTTCTTTTTGGGTGGAGCTTTTCAGATCTGTGGGGTGAGGGAGTTTATACTGTTGCCTCAGCAAGACAAAGAGACAAAACGATAGAACGATAGTGGAACAAGAACACAGCAAGTTGGAAAGAGTGAGACTGAGAGACAGCAAGACAAGAAAACAATGGGATAGAGAGAAAGTATGACAGGAAGGCAACAGGATTGAGAGAGTGAGACAGCAGGACAGTTGTAAAGAGATGCAGCAAGACAGAAATAGAAATGGACAGTGGGGCAAAGAGACAGTGTGACAAGGAAATAATAGGGCAGCAAGACAATGAGACAGGTGGACAGAGAAAGGAAAGAGAGACAAAGGGGCAGTCAGATATTGGGACAATGTGACAGGAAGACAGCAGGATTGAGAGACAGAATAACAGCAGGACAGTAAGAAAAATGGACAGCGGTACAAGAAGACAAAGGGACAGTGGAACTGAGAGATAGCTAGTATAATCGGATGGAGACAGCAGGGCAGCAAGACAATGAGACAGGTGGACCGAGGAAAAATGAGAGACAGGAGGACAGTGGTGCAGAGATACAGCAAGACAGGAAGAAAAGTAGACATCAATACAGAGAGACAGTGAGATGGAACAAGTGTACAGTTTGTTCTCCATAAAACCTAAAATAAAATTCACAAAGAGAGAGAGAGAGAGAGAGAGAGAGAGAGAGTGTGTGTGTGTGTGTGTTTAAAAAAAAAGCAAGCGCAAGAACGATAAGAAACACTCAGATAAGAAAAATAAGTTAAAACACACACACACACACACACACACACACACACACACACACACACATTAATTGTTAGTGTACATTCTGACAGAATGAGTGCCAGAGGCCATGACTAGCTGAAGGCAGGCCAGGCTGCTAACAACCTTTGCCCCACAGCATTCTGGGATATGCTACAGTAATTAGCTAATCCTTGCTCTCTCACACACACACACACACACACACACACACACACAGAGGCTGGTTTTGAGTTCTATAGCAATTCGATTTTACGGTTTAGATTTTTTTGGTTGAGTCCTGCCACAACATTAAATGTAACAATAAATGGATAAAAAGTACATTAGCAGGTTGTTGTGGTGGAAGGAGAATAAAACGTTTTGGGGTAACTGGAACTCATCCCAACATGCTGCTCGTAGCTTGCAATTTTAAAGAAACTGAATCGTGAATGTAAAATTAGCATCTGTGGCGCGTCGCTTATTAAAGGTTAAAATCAGTCATCATCAATGAGTCATTGGTTTGTAACTGCTACGATGAGCTCGATTCAGTGAGTCCTCACTTATTAAAGGTAAAATTGGCCTGCATTATTAATGTACAATTATGTAGCATTAATGAGTCGTAGCTTCGTAAAGGCTAAGATGTAGCTAGAATCAGTGAGCTGTAGCTTCTAACCCAGAGCTTCTCGACCACCAGGTGATGATCAGACACCAGGCCTGAGAAGAGCTGCTACCTGGTCGCAAGAACGTTGTGCATCGAACAAAACACACCACCATTTCAGAAACCATCACCTCTACACTGTAACAGGTTCAGCTCATTATTCATGTGTTACACATGCACACTCGATTTTCTGGTGGAGGAGAAAATAAAAGAACGAGTGATGATGAGAAACAGAGGAAAGAAAAAACAAAAAAACAAACAAAAAAAACAGTTGAACAGGAAGTGGCATTTAATTGGTACAGTTATGGGTTACTCATTGGAAGGTCAGGGGTTCAAGCGCTAGCACTGCTAAGGGCCCTTGAGTAAGGCCCCTGACCCTGTGCTACAGCGCCGCTGTACAATGGCTGACCATGTGATCTGCCTAATTTCTTAACATTCCGGAACCTGCAAGAACAGAAATTCACTGTGACGAGTGTAAGCCTCTTTGGTTACAGGTCACATACTGTGATACAGCACCCTGGAGCCAAGGGTTAAGGGCCTCACTCAAGGGCCCAACAGTGGCAGCTTGGCAGTACTGGGGCTTGAATCCCTGACCTTCTAATCACTAACCCATGCTGTGTTTTACCCCTGATATCCCGGTCAGTGAGCTCATTTACATGTGTGGCATTTGGTAGATGCCTTTATGCAGAGCCTGAGCAGTTGTGGGTTAAGGGCCTTGCTTAAGGGCCCCACAGTGGCAGTTTAGGGGTGCTGAGACTTGAACTCATGACCTGCTGATCCAAAATCCAATGTTTTCACCACCAAGCTACCACCTCGCAAACGAAAAGCTAGCAATCCTGCATGCTAATCAGCGCCCGCGTCAGCTACATCGTCTCACTTGTTTACTTTCTTCCTTCAATCCTTCTTTTCTCCCTGGTTTGATTTCGTTTCTCCGCCGAGCAGCAGCTCACTTTCTTTCACTCGGAAGGAAAATAAAACATTTTCACCTCGGCGTGATTTCACGCATTCGAGAACGGTTCAGCACGCGCTAAATCACCAAGCAGCAAAAGCAACCGTGTTAATTTCAGACCTGGGGGTTTCTGTAACCGCTGGCAACTCAATTCATTTCTAAACTTCAATTCTATTATATCTCCATGGAGCTTCTGGGTTAAGGACTGCGATTCACTCCTTTCCCATCACATGACACAACAAACGATTCAATTTATTTCCATTGTATTAAAGTCACTACTACACTAATACAATTCATTTCTACTCTATTCCTTTCATTTATATTTTATTTTTTATACTCTATTCACTTTAATACTATTCATTTTGATACATTTCCACTCTCATTTCTATTTTCTATTATTTTTATTTCAACGTTATTAATTCTATTTTACTCTATTCTATTGTCTTTACACTGTTCTAATCTACTCTACACTATCAAACGTAAAGACAACTCTATTCATTTCTACTCTATTCCATTTATTTATATTTGTTTAGTTCTACTGTATTCCTTTCTAATTTATTCAAACAAACCACTCTATTGCTTTTATTCATTTCCTTTCCTACTCTATTCTCTTTATTTCAACTCGATTCTATTCCTGTTGATTAATGTCTATTCTTTTAATTCTATTTAATTGATTTCTATAAGATTGTTTTCCACCCTATTCGATTCTGTTTATTCTGCTTATTTTATTCTATATAATTTCTATTCGACCCTATTCATTCCTACTCTATTCATTTCTATTGAATTATTTTAAATCCTATGCAATTCTATTTCCCACATTTCTATTCTATTCTGTATTTATTCAGGCTGACTTACAATTATCTGAGCAGTGGAGGTTTAAGGGCCTTGGTTTTTAACTCAAAATCTTCCAATCAGAAGTCCAATCTCTTCCCCACCGAGCTGCCACTTTAATTTTATTCTAATCCATTCTGTACACTTCTATTCTATTAAACTCGGTGTTGTTGTGTTCATTTCAGCGTAAACACCCACAGTACCTCACTCTCTAATTGTTCATCTTCTTTCTATTTCCCTTTTTTATGTCCCAGTCCATCTTTCTTTTATTCTATTTTAGAGTTATGTTAATAATTCGATGTATTTGCTCATCTTCTGTGTTTGGATTCTGGATATATTCAACGTTTTATCCTGTTCTACTGTTACTGTGTTTCACCATTTATTCTATTCTATTTCACAGCATTATTATATATTAGATACAATCTATTTAATTCTATTGTCTATTTTATTGTAAGGCAGGTCTGTAAGTACATATTAAAATCGTGTTTCTTTTATATTATCATGTCCTTTAATGGTCATGGGCTTTTATTATTTTTTGTAATTAATTCTATTTTATTTCGGTTTATTTTGTTACTCTTTGATCGATGTGGTTCTGATCCATGAAAATGTCTCTATCTGATGAGGTATAAAATATAATACAGTATATTTGTTAAAAAATTAAATTATTAAAATTTTTATTAAAGCTGCCTTTTCTTTCTTTTTCTAATTGACAATTCAAGCTTATTTTACACACACACACACACACACACACACACACACACACACACACACACACACACACACACAGCTTGCCCTGTCAGGAGCTCAGTTTCCTGTTTTCTCCTCTTCCAATTTACAGTGACGCCAACAAATGCAAACGCTTGAAATATAATGCAAATTCTCCAGAGAAGAAAATATGATGGTCATGAAAAGTTATTCAGAAATAGAACGAGTGCATCCTCTCCCTCTCTCCCTCTCTCTCTCTGTGAGCTGTTAGTTATTCTCTCCAGGAGAAAGTGTTCGAACATCATTACCAGTCGAGTAAATAAATACACAAAGCGATAAATGGCGGCGCCGGCGGCAGGGTTGGATGCGGAACATGAGCGCCGCTGCTGGCCTGCAGACACGCCGAGCCTGAGAGCTCATCGTTATTACTTAACGAGTAATTAGCGAGTGAATAAATGTACGCAGATAGCAATTGAAAGGCAAATTACACACAGTTCATAGCTATTAACGATTCCAAATGAGGGTTTAGTGACTCCGAGTGGCCCTGGCTATGTGTCTCTCAGTGTGTGTGTGTGTGTGTGTGTGTGTGTGTGTGTGTGTGTGTGTGTGTGTGTGTGTTGTGGGGGTCAGTAATTTTGGGTGTATGTGTATAAATGAGAAGGTTCACCTACTTTGCCAACACCAAATTCAAATCTTTATTAATATTCATTAAATAAACTCCAATAATCACAAACACACCTGTAAAATTTATCCATCAAACAGATCAAAGTTCGAAGACCCTCAAAACGACCCACTCATACTGACTTTTTATTATAATATATAACACGTGTGCCAACGGGTCTCGTTTATCAAGATATTAGGAACACGTTTATATATTAATCATTTGCAGGAACGGGGTAGAATCTGAATCGGGGGCATTAGGGGTTTGAAGCTTCCAGATAAAGTGAAGGTATTGTAGTTTATGGAAATTGAATGGTGAGGGAGAGGTCATTTGGTCAGTGGGGGTGGGGAGGAGGTGATGGATAAGGAGTCTGAGGTGGCCTACAGAAATAAAGTGTGGAGATGGTGATTTTTTTCGGGTGGAGATGGGAACTATAATGGCTGAGATGGAGTTATGAATTATGAGGTTTGGTGCAGATGGTGATTATGAGATTGGGGTGGAGATGGTGATTATGAGGTTGGGGTGGAGATGGTGATTATAAGGGTTGTGGTGGAGAAGGTGATTATGAGGTTTGGTACAGATGGTGATTATGAGGTTGGGGTGGAGTTGGTGATTATGAGGTTGGGGTGGAGAAGTAGATTATGAGGTTGGGGTGGAGATGGTGATTATGAGGTTGGAGTGGAGATGGTGATTATGAGGTTGGGGTGGAGATGGTGATTATGAGGTTTGGTACAGATGGTGATTATATGGTTGGGGTGCAGATGGTGATTATTAGGTTGGGGTGGAGATGGTGAATATGAGGTTGGGGTGGAGATGGTGAATATGAGGTTGGGGTGGAGATGGTGAATATGAGGTTGGGTGGAAATGGTGAATATGAGGTTGGGGTGGAGATAATGATTATGAGTTCGGGTGGAGATGGTGAATATGAGGTTGGGGTGGAGATGGTGAATATGAGGTTGGGGTGGAGATGGTGATTATGAGGTTGGGGTGGAGATGGTGATTATGAGGTTGGGTGGGAATGAGAAATTACAAGGTTGGGCTGGAGATGTGAAAAATCTTTGGTTGTGGTGGAAATAGGGAATATGACAGAGTTGGGGTACCTGGGAATGGGACGAGTATCGGGGTCTGTGTAAATAATGGTTATAAAGCAGTGACAGAGATGGAGGTTGGAGGTTGTGGTTATAGTGAAGGGATTGAGATGGAGTCTGCAAGTAGAGGATGAGGATGAGGTTGGTGGCTTCGGGGGTTGATGAAAATGAATGCCACAAACACTCAGACAAGATTTTTGCTCTCAACTGAACCTTGATTTTTTTTTTTTTTTAAATCTACCTTTAATTTCTATTTTATTTTGTAGTTTATCTTCAGAGCTCTTGCTTTTGTGAATTTAGTTTTATATTTTATTCGGGAAAAAAAGCCGAACTCACTAAAAGCCGAGATCAAGCATCTATAAGCAGGGATTTTAAAGAGCAATCAAATTGATTAAAATGCACGCCAGACAATAATCGATATGCAGCTCAGGATCTGGAAGAGTAGACCAGATTTTATGCCCTCACACATACATTGAGTTTCTCCAGCACCAAAGACGAGGCATCAATAAACCCAATAAACTTACATCAAATCTATAATACACCAAGTGTTTTTTTTGTTTTGTTTTTTTTAATACAGGTTTCTATTTATGCCTTGTGTCACAGCAGGTATCATAGTAATCAGGGCCCCCTGCTGGAAGCCAACTAATACCAGGAGAATAAGAACTTTAGAGAGAAAGAACGAGAGAAGCAATTGGAATAAATTGTGAGTTCGAGGAAAATGTTTGTGCCGGCTTTCACAAACAAGGGCTGCTTAAAGTCCCACAAAAGCTAGAGAGAGTGAGAGGGTTAAAAAGGTTGCCATGTGCATGCACTAAACCTCCACTTCCCTCCATTTGTTCATTGGCAAACAGTGTGTGTGTGTGTGTGTGTGTGTGTGTGTGTGTGTGTGTGTAAAATCGTGCTTCATTGGCTGCTTCACTCTCCACTTCTTTTCTGAAACAGACTTCATGCAATCCCTTGCTCCCTCTTTCTTAATGTGAAGAGAGGCTTGGCGTGCACACTAATAAGTCTCCCAGCCAACTTTGCTCGACTGCTGCTGCTGCCACGTGAATCCTGCTTTGTAGGAGCATGACAACACCATTCACATCTCAGTGCCTCAGGAAAAAATGCAAGGAAATAAGAAACGCACTCTCCGTTACCCTGCGTCGATACGTCTTACCATTTCAGAGCTCCAGTCCTCAATCATTTACACAACTCAGCTCATGAAAGTAAGGGACAGGTTATAGAGAGGGACATTTAAATCAGCTGAAGGTTGAAAGCGGAGGAAGAAAAGAAAGGTGCGAGGTGCTATCACCAATGGTGTAACGTGCTATTTTGACCATGTGCGCCAACACTGCGATTTCATCATAGACAGGCAAGTTAGAACAAAGAGCAAACGTGAAACATACTTTTCACATACGGTGATGCTGCAACAAGTCGTTCAAGATGTTTTATGTGGTACGCGCGCTTTGACAGCGAAAGAACAGTGCCGGAAAATGACGGGGGATCAGGAAGACTTCTGAAGACATCTTTATCGACAAGCTCGACCCCTAAAAAACGTCTGTACCCACCCTACTCACCAGATTTGGCGTCTGTGGACTTGATGAGGACCATGACTGTGGACCATGATGCACAGTTATGGACCATGCTCGAGGCTGCAGGAGTGATAGCTTGGCGATAGCTGGGGCTTGAACCCCTGACCTTCTAATTATTAACTTAAGACAACTTAAGACAAGAGACGAAATGACAAGAGACTGAAGCACCTGAGCAGCCTGTGTGGATTAAAATGGTCAAATCCTGCTGATGTTGTAGAGAAGAAGCTGACAAGAGGTCGACTTCGGCATTGGGTAGACACCATTTTCCTGAGCGACTTATTCATACAACCGAGCAACTATAGGGCCCAGGAGTAGCAACTTGGATCGGCTAGAATTTGAACTCATGGCTTTTGAATCTAATGCCTTAACTAAGCTACCACCTTCCCAGAGTTTTAAGACCTCTTTTGGGAGTCACCATTTCCTGAAAGAAGTTGTTGCATCTTTAGTTACAAAAGGAACATCCAAGTCGGGAACCAGGGGCCTTTTCTTCGGAAACAAGGGCATTAGAGTGCATTGGAGGAGAATGGCCTGTGGGAGAACCTTCTAAGGTGCAAACCAAGTGTATCAAGGACTCTGGATTGGGATTCTGGTTATTGGTTCTATAGAATTAAATTTGGGAATCTCCAAATAGGATCTCCAAGGAACCTTGATTCCCATTTGAATATTTCCAGCTGTAAGGATCGAACAGAAGAAGAATACTTGACTGTACGAGAAAGATTTGTGGTGTTGGTGGTGAAGGTGGTGGCCCAGGAGGTGACAAGGTGAGGTGTGCAGATGTGCACCTTCAGCAGCCCAAGCAGGCCATTGCACTGCTATTTTAGCTTCTGTTGCTATGGGTAACCGCGTTACCCTCCTCCCATGCTCTCTCTCTCTCTCTCTCTCTCTCTCTCTCTCTCTCTCTTTTCCTCTGTCTGTAACTCGCTCTCTAATTTCTATGGCAACCCACAATTCGCTCGATTGGCTGTGTTCAGGACTTTTCCCTACAGTTTTTCTCTGCTGTTTTTCCAGAGCATTATATTTCTATCAAACAGAGTTAAGTACTCTCTCTCTCTCTCTCACACACACACACACACACACACACACACACACACACACACACACACACACTCAAGTACATTATGCTGTCCTATATTTAGTAAAGCAGTAGGATGTGTGGGTGTCTCGCTGACCTGCCAGTTGAGTTGCCCATTATGTTATATAAGTGTATACTTCTATGTAAAGTGATACAGCGATACACATCATTACGTTCACGGAAATCAAAAAAGTAGACGAGGCAAAACTTTTCTGCGCAAACTTCACATTCCTATTCTATTACAATTCTGAAGATGTGCAGGAGAAGTCCACGGAGATGTCCACCAGCCGATCAGCCAACATTCAAGCTCTCTCGGTTATCAGTCTGTTGATTTGATTCTACTGAAAACATCTGTACCTGCAAGTGTGTATTCCTACCTAATAGATGTTCTTGCAACCTTATGGGATCTACACAATATGGACAAAAGCTTGTGGATGCCTCACCATAAACATCCCATTCCACATTTAATCCCTATTTGCTCATATAATAAGCTCGGAGCTACATTCAGACACAAGGGTGTGTAAAGTCAGGTGAAGTGAGGAGGTTCCTGGGGTCCAGGCAGCATGTAATATTTATCCCTAAGGTGTTTAATAGGGTTGGAGCTCTATAGTAGGAGATCTTCCACATAATCCAACCTATATCTTCATGGAGCTGGCTTGGTGCTCAGAGCTATTGTCATGCTGGGACACGACTGGATCTTCTGGTTCAAGACCTCCTATCGGAACATTTTGGGGATGAACCACATGTGTCTGTCTGTCTGTCTCTCTTTCTGTCTGTCTGTCTGTCTATCAATCAGCTGGACGGTTCCAGACATTTTGTGCTGTTGATCAGCAGCTCGTTAGTTTGAAACCCACCTTATCCATCTCCCTCATTTTCTTGGATGGTCCTCTAAAAAGTTTCTGCCAAAGGAATAAAGTCGCTTTCATCTGAACACGCGGTGCACGTTCCTGCCTCTGAAGAGCCACTGAAATGACCAATAAAATCTGTTGTGGAGTGTGTGTGTGTGTGTGTGTGAGAGAGAGAGAGAGAGAGAGAGAGCGAGAGAGAGAGAGAGAAAAAGAGAGACATACCCACACACATACACACTACCCTCTAACCTTTTCCTCCCTCTGGAGAGAAGTTGTCAGGTCTTCAAACATGTCAGGCACTGACTCATCTGAGCCACAAAAGAGTGTGAGGTTATTAAAAATGAACACAAGCTCTGGGGTTTGCGGCACGTCTCCATTATCATCACCAGAAAACTCAGAAAGCAGGGGGGGCGCAGGAGGATGTGAGGGAAGCAGGAGAATGTGGGGAGACGGGAGACACGGGGGCATGGTGGATACAGGGGACGCGGGAGGACTTGGGGGACGAGGGGAAGTGGGCACGAGGAGGACACAGAGGATGCAGCGGGACGCCGTGGGCATGGCGGATACAGGGGAGGCGGAGGACGAGGGGAAGCAGGAGGATGTGGAGGATGTGGGGACGGGGCATGGTGGATACAGGGGAGAAGGGAGGACTTGGGGGACGCAGGAGGACATGGGGATGTGTGTGTGTGTGTGTGTGTGTGGGGGTGCGCCGAGGCATGGCGGATACAGGGGAGGCGGGAGGACGCAGGGGAAGCAGGAGGATGTGGAGGATGTGGGGACGGGGCATGGTGGATACAGGGGAGAAGGGAGGACTTGGGGGACGAGGAGGACATGGGGATGTGTGTGTGTGTGTGTGTGGGGGTGCGCCGAGGGCATGGCGGATACAGGGGAGGCGGGAGGACGAGGGGAAGCAGGAGGATGTGGAGGATGTGGGGACGGGGCATGGTGGATACAGGGAAAGGAGGGAGGACTTGGGGGGACGCAGGGGGAAGTGGGGGATGCATGGGGACACTAGGGAACGTGGAGGACAAAAGAGAACATGGAGGACGCAATGATCTGAAACCAATCCAAAAAGCAGAGGTTGGTGGAAACCTGTCTATAAGATTTGCATGTTCTGTTTGAACACCACTTTTCTTTATATCTGTCTGTCTGTCTCCCCTTTTACATCCTCCCGTTTGTTATTCTGTCTTTCTTTTTTATTCTATCTCTCCCACTCTATATAGTACTTTGTGTTTTTTTAAGTGGGGGTGTGGGGAATGCCGGGTCCTATACAAACCAAGAATTAGATTGATTGATTAGAATACCAGGCCCCGCCCATGTGCAACATTACCCCCCCCACACCACCACCACCACCCCCTGCTCATTGAATATCGTCATACACTCGCTTTGTCTATGAAGCTGAAACATCTCCAGCGTGAGCGTCATAAAATATATAAAGGAACAAAGCAGGGCTTTGGGGAGGTTTTAAGAGGTGAAGGAGAAGCGATTCAGCACCAGGAGTGAAGAGCGCAATTAAAAGCCTCTTAACGTGATAAAGGAAAGAGCAGGACTGCGCTAATCGTTCAGGAAAGCGGCGTTATAACCCAATGTGCTGAAGAAGAAGAGCTCTGAAGGTCGTGCCGTTTCCTCATATTTTAAATCATCTCAAAAGATCTGATCGAGTTATCAAGCTGTGTTTTCTTCGCTCTCTCTCGACGTATCGCTTCATGCCAAACACAGCAGCTGCTTTCATCTCCAAACCGGTCTAAAGATCTCACCTGTCAAATCTCATTCTCCATGAAGTGACAAGCTGCTCAGACCTCCAGCAGAGCTGCCAAGAGCTTTTCCAGCTGCAGTGGAACCCTGTGAGATGCTCTCCTTCACCGCCACTTGCTCATGCTACGCTAAACTGTTGCGAAGATCATAAAGGTCAGCTGAGCACTAGCACTCATCCTCCTCTTCCTCTCGCTCATCCTCCTCTTTCTCTCACTTATCCTCCTCAACCTCCTCTTCCTCCCGCTCATCCTCCTCTTCCTCTCGCTCAACCTCCTCTTCCTCTCACTTAACCTCCTCTTCCTCTCGCTCAACCTCCTCTTCCTCTCACTCAACCTCCTCTTTCTCTCACTTATCCTCCTCAACCTCCTCTTCCTCTCGCTTATCCTCCTCTTCCTCCCACTCACTCTCCGCCTCTCACTCAACCTCCTCTTTCTTTGGCTTATCCTCCTCTTCCTCTCGCTCATCCTCCTCTTCCTCTCGCTCATCCTCCTCTTCCTCTCGCTCAACCTCCTCTTCCTCTCGCTCAACCTCCTCTTCCTCCCGCTCATCCTCCTCTTCCTCCTGCTCATCCTCCTCTTCCTCTCACTCATCCTCCCGCTCCTCCTCCTCTTTCTTTTTTAATTTTATTTTGCTCTTCAAATTCTCCTTTGTCTTCCATTCTTTTCCTTTCATCCTTTCTCTATATTCATTCAATCATTAATTCCATATCTCTCTCTCTCTCTTTCTATTTTGCCCTCTCTATATTCTTTCTTTCTTTTGTCCTGTTTTATAGTCTTTTTTCCTGAAGTCTGTATCTGTAGAATTTTTACTGATGTCTCTGAATCTGTTCATCTTCTACAGTAAATCTGTTGTAAACAAGCCTGAAGACCACAAAGATCCTCGTGTGGCCAATGAGTTCAACCAGAACAAGTGTGCACAAAGAACTCAAAATAAGCAAAAAAAACAACAACAGGCATGTAAAGAAACACCCTCTGGTGGTCTGGAGGGAAAACATCAACCTTTTTCATGTCCCTGAAACCGGTACCTTCCTGTTCTCGCTTATGTTACAGCAGCTACAAACACTCATGCCATCACCATTCTTTCTTTTTATTTTCTCTCTCGATATTGATGAGACAGAAAAACACAAAGTGTACATTCCTCCGTCCCAGAAATGACTGTGCTTCCAATGATGTGCTGGATTGATGTTGGAGGCGGGACAGAGGGATTGTCAATCAAGAGGGTCTTTTAGACTATTCAGCCACGCCCATATACACCATACTAATGTTGCCCTTGAGAGTGAGATCAGTGCTGGTTGGTGTTTGATTGCGCTTTCTAATAAACAAATAAATGACAAACAAAAAAATAAACAAAAAATAAATAAAACAGATTGTCAGGAAAATGACGGAAAAACTGTACCGTTTATCTCCATCTCTTCCTCTCTCTCTCTCTCTCTCTCTCTGGAATGTTTTATTGCCACTGTGTGTGTGTGTGTGTGTGTGTGTGTGTGTGTGTGTGTGTGTGTGTGTGTGTTGTTTATGCTGTGAATGACAGTGGAGCTTTAAATATCCCCACACACTTCGCTTCAACATGCCATCATCAGTATCGTGACAGGAAGAAGGAGAGAGAGTGAGAGATTGTTTCCCATCTCTCTTTTTTTCTTTTTTCTCTCTCCATCTCTTTTTCTATCTCTCTTTTTTCGTTGTCTCCTTCTCTTTGTGTCTCTCTTTGTTTTGGTAAAAGACCCCGGACTGGCAGCTTTGCTCTGCCTCAACTCTATCTAGCTGCTTATTTGGCATCATGGCAAGACACACACACACACACACACACACACACACACACACACACACACACACACACACACACACACACACTCAAACATACTCACACGTTCAATTTCTTATTTTCTGTTCGAACGGAAAACCACTCCAAGCAAAACGGACCAGCTGAAGTCTGATCCAATATAAACACTGAATACATGAGGGAAGCCTGAAGACACACACACACACACACACACACACACACACACACACACACACACACACACACACACAAATCTAAAAAGATGAAAAGCAGCTTGCATATGTATGAGTGGTAGGTCAGATTTGCTGTGGTGCTGAGTATGGAGACTGGGAGACGTATCTGAGATGCATTTGAGCAACTCAGTTTGAGCATAGTCTCCCTGTCTGATTGTCTGAGCGTTGTGTCCCTGTCTGATTGTCTAAGCATTGTCTTCCTGTCTGATTGTTTAAGCGTTGTGTCCCTGTCTGATTGTCTGAGCGTCATCTTCCCGTCTGATAGTTTCAGTGTCATCTGCTTGTCTGACTGTTTGAACTTTGTCTCCCTGTCTGATAGTTCGAGCATCGTCTCCATGTTTGATTGTTCGAGCGTCGTTTCCCAGGCTGATTGTTTCAGTGTCGTCTCAGGAAAAGAACAGCAACAACAACAGGCGGGACCAAACCAAAAAAAAAAACAATGCAGCTGCAGGATGTTTTGAGTCTAAAGTGAGGGAGAGTGCAGAGGAATGATAGAACGATAGCCAGACGAAGAAAGATTGCCAAAAGGTAGTAACCGATATTGGCTCTTGTTTCCAAGGCTTCTGAATTTGCAGAGCTGAAATTCTGCCAGATAAACTCCGAAATAAATCTCGTTCCTGGAAGCGAGTTCCATGTTGCATTTGCAAAGAATTTTTTTTGGGGGGGTCAAAGTACTGTATTTATAAAACTGAGTGGGAGGGGTCAGAGCATCCATGGGACTGAGTGGGAGGAGTCAGGGCATTTATAAGTGAGTGGGAGGGGCCAAAGGTTATGTGAGAGCAGGTGGGGTGATTAGAGTGTCTGGCAGGTAGGTGGGACTGGAGGAGGTAATATTTTCTTTGTCTTTTTCCTGATAATTTGGCAATTTGGTGTAATTTGATTCTGTCTGTCGCCAAAGAAACCAGAAAAAATGGCTTCCACACAACAAGTTGATCAAACTAGCCATATAGCACAATGATGCTGTCTCATACTATTACTGTCTGTCTCTTCATTACTTTTCTCCGATCATTACTCATTATCTGTCACACACACACACACACACACACACACACACACACACACACACACACACACAGTATAATAAGCTTGACAGTTTCTAAGAGTGATCATTTGACCAGTCAATAACGGGCGGTTTAAAATAATGTTTTTATTGATTGTAATTAGTGAAACAGTAACTTCCACACCGAGCTGATCGCTGTGCTCACCACTGAGCTGATCCCTGTACTGATCACCGAGCTGATCCCTGTACTGATCACCGAGCTGATCCCTGTACTGATCACCGAGCTGATCCCTGTACTGATCACCGAGCTGATCGCTGTGCTCACCACCGAGCTGATCCCTGTACTGATCACCGCTGATCGCTGTGCTCACCACCGAGCTGATCCCTGTACTGATCACCGAGCTGATCGCTGTGCTCACCACCGAGCTGATCCCTGTACTGATCACCGAGCTGATCGCTGTGCTCACCACCGAGCTGATCCCTGTACTGATCACCGAGCTGATCCCTGTACTGATCACCACCGAGCTGATCCCTGTACTGATCACCGAGCTGATCCCTGTACTGACCAACAAACTGATTGCTCATTTCTTTCTTTCTTTCTTTCTTTCTTTCTTTCTTTCTTTCTTTCTTTCTTTCTTTTTCTATTGTTTGATGTTCTTTCTTTCTTTTTTTTTATTTCACATTATATTTTATTTTCATTTAGATTATTTTTGTTCATCTTATTTTTCATCACCTCCTTCCTTCCCTTCCACCACTTTCTTACTCCCTCTTTCCTTCCTCTTGTTTCTATTCTTCCCAATTGTTTCCTTTTTCTTGATTTTTCTTTACTCTCCTTATCTTTATGTTCTTCTGTCGCCAATTTCTCTCTCTCTATCTCTCTTAAATCGGAACCATCAGCTTCAGCTTGTCTTTCTCTTACACACACACACACACACACACTAGAGTGGAGTATCTCTGTTCCTCATCTTATTGTTCCCTCAGCAGCTTTTCCTTTGAGTGAATAGTGTTCCAGCACATCCCCTCCCCATTCCCTCCATCCTCTCTCATGTGTGTGTGTGTGTGTGTGTGTGTGTGTGTGTGTGTGTGTGTGTGTGTGTGTAGTACAGGGCAGGTATGCTTGAGCTTCGCAAGTGTTTAATAAATGAGAGTGAAAACTGTGCAAAGAGCAAATATACCATCCTAGAGAGTGTGTGTGTGTGTGTGTGTGTGTGTGTGTGTGTGTGTGTGTGTGTGTGTGTGTGTGTGTGTGTGTGTGTGTGTGTGTGTGTGTGTGTGTGTGAGACAGCAGCAGAGCTATTATTGAACATTTACAGACATGAGTTATCTATCAAAAGGAGAAAGAACTGCAGAGTTTCTAATGACTACACACACACACACACACACACACACACACACACACACACATTTACACATGCATATACACACATTTATAAACATACCTACACACATTTATACATACATGTACACATGAAATAAATAACACACTAATAAAACACATTATTGTATTAAAGTGATGTAAAGTCTCGATCACTGAGATCCACTAAAGTACCACAGGGGCCGCGGGGGTGCGTCCAAAACTCACAGACTTTAGGCACTCGTGAGGGGTCTTAAAACATAACCCCCAGAGGACCTCTGTATACACACATGTATAAACACACACACACACACACACACACACACACACATACACTTATATAGACATACACACACTATTGTGCACTTTAGTCTCCATTTAGCGTGTGTGTGTGTGTGTGTGTGTGTGTGTGAGTGTAAGAAAGGTCATTAGGGACAGAGAGTTTGATTTACAACCTGTCTCCTCCCTATCTGCCCCCCCCCCCACCACCTCTCTCTCTCTCTCTCTCTCTCTCTCTCTCTCTCTCTCTCTCTCAGGATGAAGAGCTCAGTCCCGGCAGACGGATGGACGGATGGTAAAGGAATGAGGCATGATGAGGTGCAGAGTGGGACAGAGGAGACGAAGAGAACATTCGTCAATCACACACCAACCCTGTGTGTGTTTGTATGTCTATATATGTTTGTGTCTTTGTGTGTGTGTGTATATATTTTATATATTTATAGACTGTGTGTGTGTGTGTGTGTATGTCTCTCTGTGTCTGTGTGTATATGTGCCTGTATGTGTCTGTATGTGTGTGTGTGTGTGTGTGTGTGTGTGTGTGTGTATATGTGTTTATATGTTTGTATATATGTATGTGTTTGTGTGTATGTCTGTATATGTGTGTTTGTGTATAAGTGTATGTGTGTGTGTGGTTGTGTATATGTGTGTGTTGTGTGTGTGTGTGTGTGTGTGTGTGTGTGTATGTGTATTTGTATGTATTTGTGTGTATGTGTGTTTGTTTATATATGTGTATGTGTGTGTTTGTGTATATGTATGTGTGTGTGTTTGTGTATATGTGTATGTGTGTGTGTTGTGTGTATGTGTATATGTTTGTGTATATGTGTGTATTTGTGTATATGTGTATTTGTATGTGTTTGTGTGTATGTGTATGTGTGTTTGTTCAGAAATGTAGACGGATTAGCTTGTTAGCATGTTGGCTAGTATCAGCAGTAACCTTAAATTCCACCTAGCTAGCAGAACTTCTACAGCTAGCTTTACTGCATCCTATGTGGCCCCCAAGTCATTAGCTAACACACGCTAATCAGAGATAAAGTTTGACAGGATTCTTCATCAGTTTTACTGCTGACGCTAACGCTGGCTAACAAGTGAGATCTGGACAGGGTTTCAGATCAATGCTGACTTGCTAACTCGCTAGCATTTCATATAAACTGAGCTAATACGTCATGACAGGTTCTGAAGTCGTGGTTCAGAAACGGTTCTCAATGCTAATGCTGGCCAGCTGCTAACCTGAGAACAAACAGAAAAAAAGAAAAAAATGGAGCGATGAAATGAAGAGGAGTGGATTCCCTCGTTTGTTCTGAAAACAGGATGAGGAGATCCTCAACTCTCGAATGGTGGAGATGATGCCTGGATAATTCCGTAACCTCCCTGTTTCTTATTTTCCTTGACATATTGAGGACAGAATATATTTAAAAAAGAGAGAGAAAGAGAGAGAGAGAGAGCGAGGAGAGAGAGAGAGAGAGAGAAAGAGAGAGAGAGCGAGGAGAGAGAGAGAGAGAAAGAGAGAGAGAGATGATGTGTGTGTGTGTGTGTGTGTGTGTGTGTGTGTGTGAGAGAGAGAGAGAGAGAGAGAGAGAGAGAGAGAGAGAGAGAGAATCAAACAGCCTTTATTTTCCTGTGGAGGCTCAGGGAAATAACTCATCGAAATGAGAACGAAGAAAAAGAGATGTATCAAAAATGTGGAGGAATAAAATCTGTCCATCCAGAAGTAGAGAAAGAGGAAGAAGATGAGAAAGAGGAGGAAAGGAGAAGAAGGAGAAATAAGAGGCGAATGAGGAGGAGTTGAAAGAAGAGCAGAAAGATAAAAGAATGAGGAGAAAAAGAGATGGAAGAGGAAAAAAGGAAAGGGAAAGAGGGAGTAGGAAGAAGAGGAAAAGGAGAAAAGCAATCGAAAAGGAAAGAGAAGAAAAATTAGGAATAAAAAAAAGAGGAAGAGGAGGCAGAGGAGAAAAAAGAAACAGAGGAGGAGGAGGAGGAGGTGTGTGTGTGTGTGTGTGTGTGTGTGTGTGTGTGTGTGTGTTTTCATCTGAATATTGTATAAAAAAACAAAGTCAGATAGAGAGTCAGACTCCGTCGCCATGGTAACAGGTGATTGATGGTGAAATAGCAGTAGTGCGGTGGGTGATGGACATGTCCTACTCGGAGGATACAATCAGAGACACTCAGTGTATATAATCAAAGACAATTTCTTCCCTCTTCAACTCGACTGGGATCAAAGAGGCAAAGAGGAAAAACTCAAATGTCCCTTAATGACAGTTATACACATCTGTTTAGTGTCTCTGAGGACAAATAGAGAGTTTCTTCTTCTTTTCCAAAAAATACACACATTTAAAATAAAAGTGAAACTTGTGACTTTGGTTGTAAGACATAAGAATAAGAGACAAAATAATGAGGTTGAGGTTTGTAAATAATAAGGTAGAGGTTTGGGGTTAATGAGGTTAAGGTTTGGGGTTTAATGAGGTTGAGGTTTAGGGGCTAATGAGGTTGAGGTTTGGGGTTAATGAGTTTGGGGACTGGGGTTGATGTTAAGGATTAATGAGGTTGAGGTTGGGGGTTAATGAGGTTGAGGTTTGGGGTTAATGAGGTTGAGGTTTGGGGGCTAATGAGGTTGAGGTTTAGGGGCTAATGAGGTTGAGGTTTGGGATTAATGAGTTTGGGGACTGGGGTTGATGTTAAGGATTAATGAGGTTGAGGTTTGGGGTTAATGAGGTTGAGGTTTGGGGTTAATGAGGTTGAGGTTGGGGGTTAATGAGGTTGAGGTTGGGGGTTAATAAGGTTGAGGTTTAGGAGCTAATGAGGTTGAGGTTGGGGGTTAATGAGGTTGATGTTGGGGATTAATGAGGTTGATGTTGGGGTTAATGAGGTTGAGATTGGGGATTAATGAGGTTAAGGTTGAGATTAATGTTGTTGAGGTTTAGGGGCTAATAAGGTTGAGGTTTGGGGTTAATGAGTTTGGGGACTGGGGTTGATGTTAAGGATTAATGAGGTTGAGGTTGGGGGTTAATGAGGTTGAGGTTTGGGGTTTATGAGGTTGAAGTTGGGGGTTAATAAGGTTGAGGTTTAGGAGCTAATGAGGTTGAGGTTGGGGGTTAATGAGGTTGATGTTGGGGTTAATGAGGTTCAGATTGGGGTTAATGAGGTTAAGGTTGGGGATTAATGTTGTTGAGATTGGGGTTAATAAGGTTGAGGTTGGGGGTTAATGAGGTTGAGGTTTGGGGTTAATGAGGTTAAGGTTGGGGATTAATGTTGTTGAGATTGGGGTTAATAAGGTTGAGGTTGGGGTTAATAAGGTTGAGGTTTGGGGTTAATGAGGTTGAGGTTTGGGGTTAATGAGGTTGAGGTTGGGGTTAATGAGGTTGATGTTGGGGTTAATGAGGTTGAGGTTTGGGGTTAATGAGGTTGAGGTTGGGGGTTAATGAGGTTGAGATTGGGGTTAATAAGGTTGAGGTTGGGGGTTAATGAGGTTGAGATTGGGGTTAATAAGGTTGAGGTTGGGGGTTAATGAGGTTGAGGTTTGGGGTTAATGAGGTTGAGATTGGGGTTAATAAGGTTGAGGTTGGGGGTTAATGAGGTTGAGGTTGGGGTTAATAAGGTTGAGGTTGGGGGTTAATGAGGTTGAGGTTTGGGGTTAATGAGGTTGAGGTTTGGGGTTAATGAAGTTGAGGTTTGGGGTTAATGAGGTTGATGTTGGGGTTAATGAGGTTGAGGTTGGGGGTTAATGAGGTTGAGGTTGGGGGTTAATGAGGTTGAGGTTGGGGGTTAATGTGGTTGAGGTTGGGGTTAATGAGGTTGAGGTTGGGGGTTAATGAGGTTGAGATTGGGGTTAATAAGGTTGAGGTTGGGGGTTAATGAGGTTGAGGTTTGGGGTTAATGAGGTTGAGGTTTGGGGTTAATGAGGTTGAGGTTGGGGGCTGTTGAGGTGTGAGGTTCATGAGTTTAATGCAAAAACAAACACAGTGAGGGACAGAGGTATTGTGGTTAAGATGGATATAACGGGTTTTAGGTTCAAGTTAACAAGGGTGTGTGTGTGTGTGTGTGTGTGTGTGTGTGTGTGTTACTGCTAAATATTTTATGCCTGTTGTGGTTTTGCTACTGACGATTCCCACTGTCAACTCTGCGTCTTCCTCAATTTTTTGAGATTGCAGTGTGTGTGTGTGTGTGTGTGTGTGTGTGTGTGTGTGTTCTTGTTCCAAATCGACATCGTTATAAAATCACTACATGATGTTGACATTTTGCAAGTAAATGCAAATCTCTTTCTTTTTTATCTCTCTCTCTCTCTCTGTCTGTCTCTGTACATCGCTCTCCTTCCTTGTCCTCATCTTCGTCTTCCTCGCAGGATAATAACGCTGGCAGATAGCAGCTCTAAGAGCAAGATGAAAGAGTTGAGATCAAACAGGAAGCGTGGAGGAACGAGAGAGGAAGGAAGGACAGGGAGGAAAAAAGACACTGCACTCTTAGTTCTTTTTCACACAACTTCACTTCTTTAGTGCAGAAATAACGAGACAAGGTCGAGACGCTGGACGTGTCTTGAGCGATCTGAGACACTGCAAGAGACACTTAGTGTCCAAACATGCCACAAACCCATCAATCGCACCAGTGTGGCATGTGTGTTTGTGTGTGTGTGTGTGTGTGTGTGTGTGTGTTCAGAGTCTTAGCCTTACATAATTCCTGAGCTACTCCCTTTTCATTTCTTTGCCTGTTCAATATCAAACCACATTTCCAAACACAAATCTGATCACTGTCACTGTAATAGACAATGTGTGTGTGTGTGTGTATGTGTGTGTGTGTGTGTGTTTTCCAGTGAATCAAGAACAAATAAAAACACGAGGCGACGCTAGCTCAACCACAACGTGATTCAGTTTCCACAGGTTTTCCGGGTCATTTCCTATTGTCCAGGTGCCACCCTGTGATTTCATTTCTGTTCGGAGCGAAATCAAACCCGTCCTTCTCCGTCCTCCTCTGAGGAATTTATACAATTACCGAACATTTTGCAGCAAATTCGTTGCTCGTCTTATTGTGTTTGGCCACACACACACACACACACACACACACACACACACACACACACACACACACACACAGATTTTCGAGGTTGTGTACTGTGTGTATTGAGCCTCTTTCTAATAGCTGCTTCCCCACACATTGGAGCCCTTTCTATCAGAGACCATCCCTCAAAAATGAGGAGCTCCTCCAATGCATCAAATCCCATTACCACCACTACCCTCACCAATCAGAGCCCTTCTCAGCATATTATGGCCCCGCCTCCTTATATCAAAACCCCTTCTCTGCACATTTAGGCCCCGCCTCCTTATAACAGAGCCCTTCTGTGCTCATTAGGGCCCGCCTCCTTAAATCAGAGCCCTTCTGTGCTCATTAGGGCCCGCCTCCTTATATCAGAGCCTTTCTGTGCTCATTAGGGCTCCGCCTCCTTATAGCAGACCCCTTCTCTGCATATTAGGGCCCCGCCTCCTTATATCAGAGCCTTTCTGTGCTCATTAGGGCCCCGCCTCCTTATATCAGACCCCTTCTCTGCACATTCGGGCCCCGCCTCCTTATATCAGAGCCCTTCTGTGCTCATTAGGGCCCCGCCTCCTTATATCAGAGCCCTTCTGTGCTCATTAGGGCTCCACCCTCACCAATCAGAGCCCTTCTGTGCTCATTAGGGCTCCGCCTCCTTATATCAGAGCCCTTTTCTGCATATTAGGGCCCCGCCCTCTTATATTAGAGCCCTTTTCTGCATATTAGGGCCCCACCTCCTTATATCAGAGCCCTTCTGTGCTCATTAGGGTTCCTCCTCCTTATATCAGAGCCCTTCTCTGCACATTAGGGCCCCGCCTCCTTATATCAGAGCTTTTCTGTGCTCATTAGGGCCCCACCCTCACCAATCAGAGCCCTTCCCTGCACTCACTTATCAGAGCCCCACCTCCTTTAGTCCCACAAACCCAAATAACTAAAAATCACAAAATAAGAAGACAAGGACCTGTGGCATATTTCAAAGATTTTAGATTTTGAGCCAAAAAACGTTTTTAATGTAAATCTTTCACTTCTTTTTCATTTTAAAAACGAAAACCTACACAGACCCGTCTCTACCGAGGCGTATCAATCAGCAATCCATTCTGCTATGTTCTTACACACATCTTGTAAACATCTCCAAAGCTCCATACATGTGTTCAGGCCGGGCTCCTTCCCCGAGACCCTGAGTGCGTTTCATCCATTTACATCCTTCAGCGGAATGACGAAAGAGAACGACAGAATACGAAGGAACGATGGCTGAATATCATGAAAGACAGAAGTACGTGAGGAAGAGAAAATGTGAGAGAGAGCAAGAGATATCGGAGTGTGTGAAGTGTAATTAACGGCTTGGGAGCTTTTTAAGAGGCCAGATGGTTTTCGGTCCCCCCTCCTCGGTCACACACACACACTCACACACACACACACACTTCTACACATTAACATACAGTGAGTTAATAACATCTCATCAAAAAGAGCTGAAGGTCAAATCCACACACTCAACGTAATTTTAATTAAGACCGGATTTGTCGCGTTTCGTTCCTTTATAAGATCTGTTCGCTAGTCGTCGGGATTTTATGCTAACATCGCTGTATAGACTACAGAGACATAATTCTGGTCCTAATCCTGATCTTAATCCATATGAGTAACATATCCATTAGCGCTACATTGAAAGTGTCAGTATCAGATGTGGGTGTAGCCTAAACCCAAGGGGTGTGAAGACCATCCATGACGTGAGGAGGAGACGAGCACGAGGGTTCATCAAGTGCCTCTGTAATTGCTCTCTCTTGGGCTTCGAATCCTTGAGGCAGTGGTGTGAATTAATTTAGCAGAAACTGAGGGTTTCATCATGTAGGAACGTTGATCTCACTCCTATTACACCAGGGTAACGCTTGGGAATCCAATCGCCAATGTTCATCCCAGGCATTTTTACAGCCAAGACACACACACACACACACACACACACACACACCAAAATTCATTCTAAGCTTACTCTTGAGACACACTGAAGGAGAATGATACAGGAACTGAGAGAGAGAGAGAGAGAGAGAAGACTTATTTCATTAGCTGAGCTTGTTTTATGCTAATGTGGGCCATAATTGGCTGCTAAGTGAGTGTGAGCGTCTTTCATTTTGACCACACACACACACACACACACACACACACACACACACACACTAATTGCTCCCTCCCTTCTTTCTGCCTGGACCATACTGCCAAAGTTAATGAAAATCCCTCACTTTCACTTCTCCACCAGGGATCAACAAGAGAAAGCGGGAGGGAGAGAGAGAGAGAGAGAGAGAGAGAGAGAGAGAGACTAGTGAGTCAGAGAGAAAGATAGTAAGGGTAGAATGTGGTTTTGAAAAGTGACTCAATTCCTCCTACCTCTTAAAGCATGCTATAAAACACACACACACACACACACACACACACACACACTGACTTGTTCTTCACTTTAGGGATTATCATTTCGTTTTTGTTGCCTTGGTGACCTGTTGATTAGGAGGGTAAAGCTCAGTGTTTAAGGCATTGGACTATGGATTGGAAGGTCACAAGTTTAAATCCCAGCACCACCGAGCTGCTACTGATGGGTGACCTGTTGATTTGTGACACAATAACTGGTGACCCGATGATTAATAAGCTTCTGATGGGTGACCTGATGAATGGTGACTTGTTGAGTCGTATCTTTTGGTTTGCACCTTGTTAGTTGGTCCTTTGCTCCTGTTGTTAAAGGGTGGTGTTACGGTTAAAGCAATGTTGGGTGTCATCTTTTAGTTGATATTTGATCGGTACTTGGTTGTTGTTCGTTTTTTTTAAATATATTCTTTATAATTGGATCCTTGCTTCTTTCTGCTTATTGATTCTTCCTTGATACCTCCATGTTTGGACCCTTGGTCCATTGCTGGTGTATTTTGATGATTGTTTTTAGTTCCTTGTTGGTTGGTATGTTTTTGCCCAATAACTATTTGGTAATTTACTGATACCTTAATGTTTTTTTTAAATTCCGGATGGTACCCTGATTCCTTGATGGGTTGTTGGTACTTTTGTTGTTCAATTCTACTTGGGTTGATCTTTTTAATCTGATTGTTGATTGCATGTTTGTTTGGACCTTTGGGTTGTCCTGTGATTAGTGTTTAGATGTAAACCTTTTGTTAGTTTGTGTCTTGTTGGTTGAATTGTAACTAAACCACAACAGTGTGCCCAGTTTTGCAAGTGGAACAAACACTAAGGAAAAGGTTAACTTATATATAATGAATGCAAAAGTTAATGCCTTTATTTTGGCAAAGTCACATGACGGATTTATCCACGGTCCTGGCCTTGGAACGTCTGAAACATTTTATTTATGAATGAAAACTCAATAAGGTCTATATAAGTTCAGCTGTGGAGAGGTGTAATCAATTAAGAGATAAACGACAAGATGTGGCTGTAATTCAGAACAAGACAGCCATGTTGAGCATTTCTGGATCTGACAAGCGTATCAAATTACCTTATAAACTGAGCATAGCCATTAGCAGTGCTTCCTCAGAGACGGTACTGCTTTTTAACCAGCCTCACACACACACACACACACACACACACACACATGAGCAGTGGTAATGTTTCTCAGCTAAAACGAAATTAACCACAAAAATGACCTCCGATTGGTCAGGATTGTGTTCCAGCCAAGATGGAGATGTTTCCATAGAGAATAATGCACCCACCCACTTAGCCACACACACACACACACACACACACAGCTTTAAAAGGGGAAATAAAAGGCAGGTGATTCAATTGTGTATGTGTGTATGTGCATGTATGATCCAGCAGGTAGGTTTTGGTCCAGAGTGCTTTATATCATAGCAACACTGAGAGTGTGTGTGTGTGTGTGTAGTGAGGTGTAAGAGCACTAATAAGACCATGTTAGGTTCAAAGCCATGACATAACGAGACATTTCAAATATTAGACAGTATTTCTTTCTCTTTTTTTAGACAACCAATCAGATGTTTCCTGTTTTTTGGGGGGAGCCAATGAAGAGGCAAGGAGCTCAGCTGATTAGCATAATCACAGATGATTGTGTTTTGTTTGATTAATGATATTTGAGAGCAGATGCTCAGAAATGAAGACGTGATTGGCTGGATGTCAAGTGGAAATTTGATTACTCAGAATGTATATATATAATACACACACACACACACACACACACACAGAAGGACATTTTTGGGAAGAAGCATGGCCTCTGTCAGGCCTCACTCATGGCCTTCATATCTGACTGTTTAAGTAAAGGGGTGTGGCTTCTGTTATTCTCAATTTCTAAACAAGATAAAGATAAAAGCGGCAGAGCAAAGATTCAGCCATGATACAGAGCCCATAGAGCACAGGGTTAAGGGCCTTGCTCAAGGGCCCAACAGTGGTAGCCTGACCTTACAGTGGGTAGATCAGTGGTTTAAGTAGTGTATGAGGTGGTATAAAAAAAGTACTTTATTTATCACCTTTAAAATAGTCCCAGTGCACAGCGCGCTGCACTCCCAGCGTTCTTCTGGAATGTGTCCTGAAAGTCTTCTTTTCTAAGCACCTTCTACAATTCACGCTGGATCTCCTCAATGGTGTCAAAATGGCGAGCTGGACCTGAGTCCGCAGGAGCCAAATCTGGGGAGTAGGGTGGGCCAAAGTGAGATTGTATGGATTGTTCTCCACCAATCATCATGCATTGCTAAATGGTTTTGACATTTTCTCTCGTCGCCTTCCGGTGATGTTATTCCGCTCTTGAAGCGTGCGTGCCGATCGAAAACATCGCCAAACGTGCGTCATGCCAAACGCCTCTGCCCAGGTTCGTACAGAATTTCACATTTGCTCTTTGTTCTAACTTGTTGTCCATGATGAATTGGCAGACGTGGTAACGCTTGTGGTCAGAATAGCACCAGTGAGCACTGTTACTCTAAACTGTTTGATACCACCTTGAATGTGTGTACACACTTACACACTCATCAGAAAGTCCCAAATATTACACCATATCTGCTCCATCTTCTTCATCATGGCTGTTACAATTATCCTTATGTCATGAGAAAAAGAGAAAAAGTGTAATAAAGAAATATATTCGAAACGAAAAGAAAACTACAAGAGGGAGAGGAAAACTAGAGAGGGGGAAGGAGTGTTTGGGGCTGTGTGTTGAGTAGAAATGAAACACTTCCATGTTGCCTGAAGTTATTCCAGTGTGCAGTGTGAAGAGACGTCGTAGTTGTCAGGATCTCCTGGGCACGCTGCGCGCACTTCCGGATCCGCGGTGAGCACTTCCGGGTTGGCGGACATCTTGTCTTTTTTCCCACGCCTCCCGGTATTTAAGGACAACCAAGACTTTAGCTTGGGGACAGATTATTTTACCGGCTTCTTAGCCCCTGAAATTACTCTTGCCACCCTGCCTGCCCTGGTTTCTGTCCCTGTTCCTGATCCTGATCCTGTTCCTGATCCTGATCCTGATCCTGATCCCTGTTCTGCTCTGCCTCCCTAGTTACCTGGTTTGGACTCTGGACTGTTTCTTGGTTTGTGTTTTGCTATGCCCTGTATTGTTCTGTTTGCTGGTTTATGGATTTTTTGGACTGTTTTGGTTTTTGTTTTTGTCTTCCCTGTATTGCCCTGTTTGCCTGTGCCTTGACCCGGGACTGTTTTTGGACTGTGTTTTTGCCCCATTGCTCAGCGTGTCGCCTCATTAAAGCCTGTTTTCACCTTACTCCTGCAGCGTCCTGCATTTGGGTCCTCCCATCCAGTCACTCTGCACTCACCTAGTCACCCGAGCTCCCTGACAGTAGTGTGTTTCATGGTGTCAGTGCTTCAGTATTTGTAATATATATCTACAGACAGACAGACAAGATCAAAACCTTATACTAAAACTAGATAGATAGATACATTGATACATTGATACAGTGATTGATTGATTGATTGATCGATTGATTGATTTCCCCCTGATCTGATCAGAGCTGAATGAACTCTGGGTTTGTGATTAAAACATCTGAAAGTTCAGCTTTATTTTGATCACACAGACATGAAAACATTTGAAGGACGAAAAACCAAAGAGATTTGATTTTTTTTCATTCTATTCAGGCAGGTTCTCTTTAATACGATGTATTTTTATGCTTAACATGTCGTTGTTAGTGTTTCAACTAAAAAAAAAAAAAAAAAAAAAAAAAAAAAAACTACAAGGTCATCTGAAGGAGAAAAAAAAGACTAAATCCACAAGAGGAAAGTCATTAGATCAGAAAAGAAATTAAATAAAAAGAAAAGAAAAGAAAAGGAAAGGAAAGGAAAACCCGGATCCCCGAATAAAATGAAGAAAGAGAGAGAGAGAGAGAGAGAGAGGCCATTTATTCTGTTACCATTTATTCTCCACACACACACACACACACACACACACACACAAACCGAGTTAAGTCAGTGAAATGGAGCTCCATTTCCCATTTCCTCTCAAAGCTGCGTCCTTAGTATTAAATAATCATCTGTTTTTCATAACACAGCATCTGCCGCTTTCGGCAGGCCAGAGGGAAGAAAGGAAGGAAAAATAAAACAAAGACTTCAAAGAAAGAAGCGATTGCGGCTCTGAGATTCTGAAATAGCCGGTGGAAAAAAAATAAGCAGAGAAGAAGTTGAGCTTCATCACACACTCATTGGTTATTTTGGCTCCGCCCACTACTAATCCCGCACTGTCTGAAAAAGGTCATCATTTACAGCTCATCACACACAAACACAAACACACACACACACACACACACACACACGCACACACACACACACTTCATACACTTGTTTGTTTCTTTGGGTTTTTTGTCTCCAAGAACAGAGGCAAATTATTGCAAATTATTCTACTTATATGACCTTGTATGACCTTGTATGACCTGGCTTGCAGGTCTTTCAAAAACGATCCGTATCAATGAAAGCTCACTGTTCACACCCACTTGATTACAGGTGATTAGCATTAGTGTGGACATTATTAATCTAAATTTAATTATGGTGTTCAAACACAGAGTGATGGAGGGAAGAAAGAGAGAGAGAGAGAGAGAGAGAGAGAGAGAGAGAGAGAGAGAGCAAGAGAAAGAGAGAGAAAGAGATGGAAAGAGAGAGCGAGAGAGAGAAGGAGAGAGAGAGAGAAATGAAGGTACAGACAAGGAAAAAAAACATAAAAGATCAAGAAAAAGGAAGTTAACTGGGCGCGAAATCCTGCTGAGGTAGAGCGTGATTTGTGTTAAGTAAGAGGCTGTGTGTGTGTGTGTGTGTGTGTGTGTGTGTGTGTGTGTGTGTGTGTGTGAGAGACTCAGTGACTAACACCATACGAGTCTGTTTCATATTAATATTATGTTATGTGCCTTATTAATTATGCATTCATGTGTATGCAAATATTTGAATATTGAAAAGTTACACATACAAAACACACACATTTACAGAGAGAGAGAGAGAGAGAGAGAGAGAGAGAGAGAGAGAGAGAGAGAGAGAGAGAGAGAGAAGAGAGAGAGAGAGAGAGAAATGAAGGTACAGACAAGGAAAAAACATAAAAGATCAAGAAAAAGGAAGTTAACTGGGCGCGAAATCCTGCTGAGGTAGAGCGTGATTTGTGTTAAGTAAGAGGCTGTGTGTGTGTGTGTGTGTGTGTGTGTGTGTGTGTGTGTGTGTGTGTGTGTGAGAGACTCAGTGACTAACACCATACGAGTCTGTTTCATATTAATATTATGTTATGTGCCTTATTAATTATGCATTCATGTGTATGCAAATATTTGAATATTGAAAAGTTACACATACAAAACACACACATTTACAGAGAGAGAGAGAGAGAGAGAGAGAGAGAGAGAGAGAGAGAGAGAGAGAGACAGAGAGAGAGAGCAAGAGAAAGAGAGAGAGAAAGAGATGGAAAGAGAGAGCGAGAGAGAGAAGGAGAGAGAGAGAAATGAAGGTACAGACAAGGAAAAAACATAAAAGATCAAGAAAAAGGAAGTTAACTGGGCGCCGAAATCCTGCTGAGGTAGAGCGTGATTTGTGTTAAGTAAGAGGCTGTGTGTGTGTGTGTGTGTGTGTGTGTGTGTGTGTGTGTGTGTGTGTGTGTGTGTGAGAGACTCAGTGACTAACACCATACGAGTCTGTTTCATATTAATATTATGTTATGTGCCTTATTAATTATGCATTCATGTGTATGCAAATATTTGAATATTGAAAAGTTACACATACAAAAACACACACATTTACAGAGAGAGAGAGAGAGAGAGAGAGAGAGAGAGAGAGAGAGAGATAAAGAGAGAGCAAGAGTGAGAGAGAGTGAGAGAGAGAGAGAGAGAGAGACTTCTTATTGTTTTTTTAAGAGATTTGGAAATAAAAGCTGTCCAGCAGAACACAGAACTGGAGCTAAAATGTTACTTATGCTGTTCCAAAAATCTCTAATAATAATCATCAACTATCTAACCAACTAACCAGTGGTGGGTCGTGTATTTGGTACCTGGGTCTTCAGTGAGGACGTCCCCGACTTCATCCACCTCTTAATCCACCACTATCACATCACAATTATAGAAACCATCAATACAATACAAACACACAATATAACAACACGCAGCATTACAGAGAGACGTTTCACATCTGGAGGTAAAAACCATTTTACTAAAACAACAAACTCAGTTACACTCCAAACCACAACTGTGCACCTACAACATCTGGAGCAGTTCACAATCAATATTTATCTAATAACATGACAAAAACATAAAAATCTAAATTAAACACAACCTACTCACCAGAGATACAGACTCATAATGTGCAGCGCCCCCCAGAGGCTGTAATCCAGTGGTACCGCTCGTATTCACTGGTCTGGAAGTGGAGAACAAACCCTTTCCCGGGCTGAGACACGCTAGCTAGCTTCAGGGTTGGTGACCTCCTCACCATGTCTAGCGTTTCTTCACAATAGATTTTTAAGTGTCTGAGACCAAGTCAATTTCTCTTCCTCCGTAGGTATAAAAAAGTCTAACTCGGATGTATGAACGTGTGCAGAGCTACACACGTGTTTTAACAGAACTCGGCTGTAACAGTTTCCCCTCTGACCAACCAATCAGAGGACGGAGCTGTGCTGACGCTATTCTGGGCCAGTGATCTGCCCTGTGAGGAGAATCTGAAATCTGATTGGATAAAGAAACAGAGCTGTTGGTAATATTCTCTATGGTAAAAGTCCAGCAGTACTGATTCTGAAGGCTCTGAGCAGATTAGATTCACATGGCAGCACATAGAGACTGAAATCTGATTGGACAAAAAATCTAACATCCAAATACACGTACTGAAGCAGTGCAGCCGAGAGAAACACTACCTAACTATATACTTATACAACTATCTACTTAACCACCTAACTACCTTCTTACCCACCATAACTATCTACATACCCACCTAACTACCTTCTTACCCACCATAACTATCTACTTACCCACCTAACCACCTTCTTACCCACCATAACTATCTACTTACCCACCTAACCACCTTCTTACCCACCATAACTATCTACATACCCACCTAACTACCTTCTTACCCACCATAACTATCTACATACCCACCTAACTACCTTCTTACCCACCATAACTATCTACTTACCCACCTAACCACCTTCTTACCCACCATAACTATCTACATACCCACCTAACTACCTTCTTACCCACCATAACTATCTACTTACCCACCTAACCACCTTCTTACCCACCATAACTATCTACATACCCACCTAACTACCTTCTTACCCACCATAACTATCTACTTACCCACCTAACCACCTTCTTACCCACCATAACTATCTACTTACCCACCTAACTACCTTCTTACCCACCATAACTATCTACTTACCCACCTAACCACCTTCTTACCCACCATAACTATCTACTTACCCACCTAACTACCTTCTTACCCACCATAACTATCTACTTACCCACCTAACCACCTTCTTACCCACCATAACTATCTACTTACCCACCTAACCACCTTCTTACCCACCATAACTATCTACATACCCACCTAACTACCTTCTTACCCACCATAACTATCTACTTACCCACCTAACCACCTTCTTACCCACCATAACTATCTACTTACCCACCTAACTACATTCTTACCCACCATAACTATCTACTTACCCACCTAACCACCTTCTTACCCACCATAACTATCTACTTACCCACCTAACTACCCTTTAACCCAACTAACTATCTACTTACCCACCTAACTACCTTTTAACCCAACTAACTATCTACTTACCCACCTAACTACCTTGTTACCCACCATAACTATCTACTTACCCACCTAACTACCCTTTAACCCAACTAACTATCTACTTACCCACCTAACTACCTTCTTACCCACCATAACTATCTACTTACCCACCTAACTACCTTCTTACCCACCATAACTATCTACTTACCCACCTAACTACCTTTTACCCACCATAACTATCTACTTACCCACCTAACTACCTTCTTACCCACCATAACTATCTACTTACCCACCTAACCACCTTCTTACCCACCATAACTATCT